>NC_055961.1:19699993-19717493 GCF_018492685.1 Alosa sapidissima
ATTGCGCGAACGGAATTCTTGCGGAGGGATATGAAAGACGTTAATCAACCCGTTGCCATTGACAGCGGTGATTATATACTTTGCCGGTGATTTATATAGATTTAACATAGGCCCGAACGTTGGGAAGGCCCATTCATGTGAATGGAACTTTCTGCAGCACTCTTAAGAGCCGGGTAATAATACAAGGTTAAAGTTGCATTAAAGCTGAAGTCGGCAAGATTTTTTTGATCGTATTCACTGAAACCGACACTATGCTCTGACAGAACAACATAAATCAGCCGGTTTTAGAAAAAAAAACACACACTTCTACCTCCACCTAGAGCCTGTTATTTGTTTTGCAAAAATCCACAGCTCCCGGTTTTTCTGGTCCAATCAGTGCAGTGCTATGTGAGATCTGACTGTCAATCACAATTTGTGCACACACCACAGATCCCCCCTCCCTCTTCGCGCACATTACAATATCACACAAACTCGATGGGAGGGTGCTAGTAGGGGGAGGGGTGTGATAGTTGTAAACATTCAAAATTTTGGCTAAGTCCCCTCAATCTGCCAGATGTTGGGTAATGTCACTTTTGTTGACATTCAAACAAAACAGAAAACTAGCTCGCTACTCCCTCCCCCTCCCTCCTGTGCAATTTAAACTCTCTTACAGTAAACACGCATCACGTCGGTGACTGGCTGGAACAGTTTGCTTAGTTTTTATGGTCCAGGTTGGACCAAGTTGTTTTTGTTGCCTGGGCTGTCCACAGAGACAGCGTTTTTTACAGTGTATTAAAGTCCCCTCAATCTGCCAGATGTTGGGTAATGTCACTGATTAGGTTAAACCCCTTCCCGCACTGGTAAATACATCCGGTAAAAAAAAAAAAGCATAATGTCCACAAACAAACCTAAAGCTGTGGTATGAAGTTGAATTAAAGCCAGCATTTGGGTCAAAGCAGTCCTAGTGGACAACCCATTCAGGACAGGATAGATGTGTGTCTCTGTTAAATCGGATAGAGAATCACATGGCCCGGTCTGTACTGGTCAGCATCTGCTCCACGGCTCATCATGTCAGGGCTTTTCTCTACTTCCGTTGGTCACGCGGGCGGGCAGGAGAGCTCAACGCTCGGCGCTACGTTGGCTTGTGTTCAGTGGGGACCGGCACCTGCACAAGCTGCAGCGTATCAGCACTGATAACGGGGCTAAGCACTCCTGTACCGACGCACCGCTCCACTCCACACCACACCAACGCTGTTTCACTCCTCTTATCCCCCACACTGCGTGTGGGCGGCAGGCAGGCAGCTCTGTGCATACACCATTAAAATGGAGTGGTGGCGAGGTAGAGCAAAAAAAAAAAAAAGAATCTATCTTGCACGGTTGAATTAATCGTTTCCAGATTTTTCCATGGCACGTGGGCGTTGGTATTCATATATTCATAAGGCGTGGCATATGCTCTCTTCCATTAAGCTCTCTGTATTTGCATTAGTTCTGGCGGTGGTGGCATGTTTTTGACAAGTTGAAAGCATTTCCACGATTAAAGCTGGCACACAGAGAGAGAGAGAGAGAGGGAGAGAGAGAGAGAGAGCAATTACCAATCAGTGCATACATTTACTTGAGTGATAAAGGGAGCTCTGGTAATATGATAAGGAAATCAGCATCAGTTATATAAACTTAAAAAAATGCTTTTCCTCCCTTTGGGTGCATGCCTGAGTACACTCACAACCCCCCCCCCTGTTTATTTATTTTCTCCCTCTCTCCTCAAGAGTGGGTTAATGTAGAATGTTGGCGCTAACCTTGAGGCGAAATGGTACATCGGCATTTGGAATTATTTTCGACGTCTACCACCTCTCAATGCCAAACTGTTAAAGTGCGCAGGCAGGCAGGCAGGCAGGCAGCCTCAGCCGGGCTGAGTCAGAAGCGGGGGAGGGAACGGCACAGGTAGGGGTTGAGGCCAGCCTAATGCTGAGTGGCAGTCGATAATGCCAAGCCATTATATCTGAATCTGCCCTCTGGCTTCCTGCATGGAGAGAGGGGGAGAGAGGGTGGGAGGAAAGAGAGAGGGTGGGAAAGAGAGAGAGAGGGTGGGTGAGAGAGAGAAGGGGGTGGGTGAGAGAACAAAAGGGTGGAAGAGAGATGGGTTGAAATGAAGCAAAAGATAGGATAGGAAGCACAAGACCTGTGGGGGGGCAGAATTTAACAGAGAGCATTAGATGAAGGGGGGGGGGGCAGAATTAAACAGGGTGTGTTAGATGAAGGGGGGGGGGGGGGGCAAATGGGGACACAAAGACAAAGATGGGGAGACCAAAACACACAGCAACCAGGTAGTAAATAATTACGCTCCGTGTTCTTCATCTCATGGAACAGGCTGCTGGATAAATGAAAACTGACTGAGAACTGAACGCTAAATGGACCCCCAAATATGCAATAATGTGTACCGTGTCACCTATAGTGAGTCACCCTCCCTGGTGCCTGGGCCTGCAGAGGCTCTGTGGTAGGGAGGCTGAGACATCACTGACACTCACAGTTTATTCAGACGCTTGCTGAAGAGGCCAGAGCAGGTCAGTGCAGGTGCTGAGACACTGTAATAGACTATTTTATAAAAGCAGGAGTCTCCTCTATCACTGTGATTACCAGAGGAAATTACTTGGGTGGTGGGGTTGGGGGGGGGGCAGGGATGAACAATTGTGGGGGGTACGGGTGGGCACCCTGGCAATGGTGTCAGAGAGATTTGTCTGTGCTAGATTCAAAGGTTTGTAACCACCACTATATTGTTTTATTATTAAAGCAGCTGTAGGCTATGCAAAATATTCTAATCAAGTGTGTCACAGATCTGAAAACAAAATTCTCCACTCCACCCACAACCTCTTCCGTCCTTTCCCTATAGCCAATCAGCAGCATTTTTGTGTCTGACTGATATGTTAGTGGCCCAATCGTTGATTTTCAGATTCATAAGCCACCTAAGAAAACTGACTATGGAAAAACCTTTTTTCAACTATGCCTATGGTGTTTTTAAGGTTCCTGAATCACCCACGTGAACATTTTTCTTTTGGATTTCACAATGTTTCCCAGATAAGAACACTAATCTTGATTTGTGGAATAATCCATTTTCAGTTTGATATAACAAATACATTATTATCATTATTATTATTATTATTATTATTATTATTATTATTAAAAGGAATGAAATAATGGATAAATAAAGTAGGCCTACTCACAAAATACTTGAGTCTCTGAAAGAAAATCATGACTGATATGGTTCTTGTGAAATATATCATGTAACTTGTTATGATGATTCTGGCTTATTATTAGGCTACTATAGTGTATTGTTCTGATTCGGTTAAATTAATTGTTAAATATGTTATATTAGGTTAGAGAAATCTCGTGCACCACCATTCATTCGCAGGGATCCTTTCATGCATTTAACTACACACAGCTTACTTCAGGGAGCTGCAAGAAATGTAACTTCCAGGGGTTGGTTTCTGGAAAGGGCTAACTTCCGTATTAATTTTGACTGCTGCGAGGTTATGGAGGTCGTTTCTGTGTAATTACCTGGCTGGGGAAATGGGTCTCCCTACTTATAATACTTAATAATAACCAGGCCTACTCCATTTGTATCGATATCTTATCATAAAATGAAGTGGAAGACAATACCCAGTCTCACGGCTGATAATAGGCTATATATCCACAGATAAAACAGCAGTGTTGAGTAAGTGGTTGTGTTTGAGGTAACACTACAACGAATGTCCCAATCGATACAGTCTAATAATAATGGCGTATAATAATGTGTGTTCATGTGAACCGATCTGTCTAGCAGAATATCAAAATGCAACATGGATAAAGGCCAGCGTCCGCCTGGCACGTCACTGAAGTATGACAGGCGCGAGACAAATGGGCGATAGTCAACGACAGAATGACACAATGAGCGGAAAATTAAACGAGCCAAGGAAATTGAGCGGAAACGAAGCACTGAAGCTGAACAGCTTGCGTCACGACGGTTCCTGCAATCCGGCTTCTTCCCAATGACGAGGGGTATCCTAAACACGGGTATCAACAGGGTATGCTATACGAGGAGAAGTGGTGCGCCGAGCAACAAAAGCACGAAAATTCACGTCACGAGACATTCCTGGCTATTATCCATTAATCTGTCGGCTATAGTGGGCTAATTGAAACCGAGAGAATGGTCAATTAACACTCCCTACATATAACTCTGCAGTGCCAGCGACCCGCTCATTTCTGTGAATGAACAGTGTACGATTTCATTCATGCCTTTTCCAGTCATTCATTACTGCGCTGTAGCCTATCGTCGGAGTTCAGTGAAGACAGAAAAAAAATCTTGTCAATGAAAGACCTGACGTCAGCGGCGCTGCGATGACTTTTGGATCACATGGGTAGACGTGTCCAGATATATAAATATATATTGAAGTTGCTGTCTTCAGAAGAAAAAAAAGAAAAACATCGCGAATAACCTACAGTAGACGAAGCACGATCATCCTACCTGTGACATCACACTGCTGTAACTCATAAGTTTTTTCTAGCCGAATAAAAAACAAGTTCTTTCACAAATCGCTTTAAAACGGATAGCATTGTCCTCTCATTTCTCAGCCATGGTTGTGCACTAAGAAAGGGGAAACGCAAAGTTACTCCGGTCCTACTTCCTTCCCCCAGATTCAAGGTGAGTAAAAGCATGATTTTTGACGTGTTACGGTACTTCAAGAATTTACCTCACATCCAGTCGAAAAGCTCTGTAAAATGTGTAGGCTACTTTCCGTGAAATGCAGATGATGCCTAAATGTATGACTGTATTTTAACAGTTTGTCCATTCACGGAAATGTTACATGGACAGTAGAATTAAATCAGCATAGAATGTGTGAATACGGCTTGGGGAAAGTTATGAATGAACGTATTTTGTAGGCGAATGTAAAGGAATTCCATAATGTGTAACTGAAACGGGTAGGCTAGATTTTTATGAACAGGTTATGTCTCGGCAGCCTAATTTAACGTCCCTCATTCAACATACGGATGACAAAACGCTATTGCATTTTGTTGGAAATACTGTTTTTTCGGTCATTTCTTAAACTCTATGATTTGGCACGAATCACTAAATGGACTTGTGGTTATTCCCACAGATCCCCTCTTCAGTTTTATCACCATTAGAACATTCCAGCGGTAAATTATAGCCCCGCATTTACCTCCTGAACAAGACAAATAGCGTACGCGTGGCTACCTGTGACACTTAAGATATAAGACCTCTCACGAGTGACTCCACATTCGTAAATGGAATATTGATTTTGCAGTCTTTAAATCACAGCGTCTCTCCTAGCAAAGCAAGACAAAGCCCTTTTACTCCCACGGGGAAAATCTGAAAAACTGCATAGTAGCAAGTGTCAAACAGCCAGGGAGACCATTTAGCACTATTATTATTATTATTATTATTATTATTTTTATTATTATCATCATTATCATTATTATTAGTATTATCACCCTTGTTTTTCATATTATTATTGTTGTGATGTAGTTGTTGCAGTTGTTGTTGATGTTGATATGAACAGTATTTAACAATGAACAATACATGAGAGAATATTCATTTCTGTGTGTGTGTGTGTGTGTGTGTGTCTGTGTGTGTGTGTGTGTTTCCCTCTCTGCCTCTGCAAGGTGCTTGTCCTGTCCCCTCTGCCTGTTGCCCCAATCCTCCCAGTTCCGCACTGTCATGACCAGGTGTCACCGCTCCTCCTGCACCTCACTTCTGCTCTTAGCCCTCCTCAGCGTCGCCCCCCAGCTGCCCGCCAGCGCCGCCACTCTGCCCGCCAGCGACAGCCCCTCCAGCAGCAGCGCCAGTGGCATCAGTGGCCCTCATGACATCCAAGTCCAGCAGCTGGCACAGGCGGCAGCAGCCATGGTTGGGCAAGGCGCCATCAGGACGCACCGCAGAGGGGGCGGCGATGACGAGAGCGGCGTCCGTGGCGTGCTGGCCGCCTCGGAGCGGAGCTCGCCACCCTCCCCAGACGTGAGTGCAGCCTGGGCACTGGCCTCCCTTTTGATGGACTCGATAGACCATCCGAGGAAAGAGGTGGAGGTGGAGGAGGAGGAGGAGGAGGAGGAGGAGAGGGGGCCAGAGAGGGAGCGTGCGGCAGACTCAGATGGCGATGACAAGGGCATTAGTCAGGAGGGAGTCGGCAGAGAGCAGCTGGGATATACTCAAGAGCGGATGAAAGAGGAGGAGGAGGAGAGCATGGAGACGCTGAGAGAGCAGGTCAACATGGCCGCTCGCGAGCTGGCGGATTACAAAGGCCCGTCGGACGAACGTGGGCAGCAGTGGGGAGAGGTGGAGAGAGATCAAAACTCAACTGTGACCCAAAAGGGGAGTCAGCTGAGGGAGGGGGTGGTGGCTGAGAAGGTGAAGGAGGAGGAGGAGTTGAGGGAGGAGGAGGAAAGGAGTTTTGAAAGGCAGGTAGACAACATGGCCAACGACCTGTCCAAAACCAGCACAAACAGGGATGCTGGCAAGCTCCAGCGCGAGACTAGAGGCTACTTCCAGAACATTGACCTGGGCCTCCAGGACAATGAGATTCTTCCGCCACTGAAGGGTTACAAGGCGTACAACCAGCAACTGGCCCAGGCCACCAAGAAGCTCAAGTGGCAGGAGGACAAGACGAAAGAGCCACCAGCGGCGGTGGCGGCCGCAGCACCAGGCTACGAACGGAACTTCATGGACGACTTTGAGCAGGTGGCGGACGAGGATGAGGATGCGGCGCGGGAGAATGAGGAAGCGCGTGCACGGGCGGAGCAGGAGGAGCTGCTACGTCAGCAGGCGGAAGCAGAGGCAGCGCGGGACGAGGAGCAGCGCCTGGCCGACATCGCCTCCGACATGCTCCTGGAGTACATGGACCGCAAGCAGCAGACGTCCTTCACCAAGCAGCGGCAGAAGGCCAGCATCCTGGGTAACATGGCCGAGGACAAGCGCTCCAACGAGGTGGAGAGTGACGATGACGACGGAGACATGGACCTCCAGACCATCGACCGGCTGATCGAGATCTCCAGCAAGCTGCACCTGCCCGCCGACGACGTCGTGGAGATCATCAGCGATGTCGAGGAGAAGAAGAGGAGGAAGGACAACCCCGCGGTCAGTGTCCCTCGCTTCCGGCCCCTCGTGGCCCCCTCGAGACCCCAGACTCCGCTCTACAAGTATTCCCCACCCCCCGCCCCCCCAAAAATCTCCAAACCCTCCAAACCCTTCAAGAGCGTCAATCCGTACAAAAAATGGTACAAGGAGAAGGGCAAATCCAAGGTGTTCAAACAGGATTACTGGTTTAAGCCGGCCAAACAATTTATGGCCTATCCTTCTTATCCATATTACCAAAAGCCATATCGAGCCTATTACCCTGTATACTTCCCCCCACCTAAGCCTCGCCTCTATTCAAAGCCAGCATTTGCATACGATTATAACTTTGAGGACTCACTGGACTATGGCATCAAGCCGCCCAAGCGCAGAAACATGAACAAACTTAAGGGGAAGGGGCAGAGCTGGAAGGTTATGCCTATGGGGCCCCCTTCCCCGTACATTTCCAATTACATTATGCCCCATCCTCGGACATATTACTCTCTCCCCATGCCAAAACCACAGCCCCCGGCCAACAGGAGACCTGCGTCGTCCTACTATTACCCCCAAGATTACGATAACGTGGATCTGGGGGAACAGCAGGAAAACGATGAAGAACTGGAGAACTTTATAGAGAAAATATACTTTCACCGTCGAATCTTTTAGTGCAATCTGACCGCTGAGATAATAAAGGAGAGATCAGAGCTTGGTATGAGGGGGAGGGGGAATTGAATTGATTTATTTTTTTGGTTAATGTAAATGTTGTTATAGTTATGATGGTTTCAGGTTTCATTCTTGATTTAGTCAGTATTTTTAAAAACAAATCAGGACAGGATGAGATGTCATTCACATGTTGAATCCTCTTTTATAAACATTCCATTCTCTCACAGTTTACACGTTTTTTCGGTGAGAGAATGCTCTGCTGTATGCATCATGACATGCAAGGGGGAGAGAGAGTTCACTGTGGTCTGGCTCTCAATCACTTGCACATAATGGAGTCTTTGGCATACTGCATGCAAGAGACTTACGTTTACACATACAGATGATTTTTGTTTCATCATCATTGAAAATGTGATACTACCCAAATGTTCATACCAAAAGTATCGCATTTTTTAAAACCATTATTTTTTCCCCCCTTGAACAGCACTGAGGGAGTTATATTATAACATATGCCATTTTTTCCTGTTGAAATATTGTTATATGTTGCAAATTACAATGTAACACTCATCTGAGTTGTTTTGAGTTTCTCTCGTACAATGTACTCTTTTGAATATGATTTTGAATATGATTCAGCAGCCTATACAAAATTGTATTGCCTATATGAATATTCTCCATTGATAATCAATGCTTTTATGGAATTGAATTGAAACTTTGTACTTTGTTGTACTGCACTGTCATTTAAGTTTATGTTAATTATTTATTGCAATTTCATCACTCATTTATCCACTCTTTTAACTCATATCTGCTATCATTTGCCATTGCAAGTTCACATGAAGTCCTGAAATAAATAATGTATTGCGCCAGATATCTTAATCTTTCATATTTCCTGTCTTTATAGGCCCATTCAAAGAAATTATGTTTACACTGTCATTTTGCCAACAAGTACAGAAATCTTGTTTCCATGATCAAAAGAAATCTTTGTAAAATACAGTGGGGAGAGAAGTGGAGCTTGGAGATCCGTGGGAGGTTAGAGTTTGCACGTGTGTCTGTACTTGCATCTTTAAAAAAAAAGAATACAAAAAAAATCAATCAAAGAGAAAATATTTTTCCTTTGAATATATGTGATCAGAAATAATAATAAAAAAAAATAATAAAGAAAGAACATTTCTAATGATGACTACTAGTGTCTGAAAAAAGTGAACAAGTCCAGTCTTGTGAGAGGAGTTTTGTTGTTGATGTCAACTTCCAGATTGTAAGTTGCACAGTGTCCAATAAACAAGTGTGTGCTATGTGTAAATAAAAGCATGATGATGACTAGTTTTGCTATATGACAGAAAAAAATAAAGTCAATTATTTTATTAAAGGTCAATTTTTAAAATGCCTTCGTGGAGATTGTTGAATGATTAGCAATGCCTCAACACTGCCGACAATATGCTGACAATAATTGACTGCAGCACTCAGACTACAACCATGCTCCATGATTGAATGGAGCGAAAATTCCATTATAATTAGCAATGGTATTCATAGGTGTCTTACAAGAACAACTTTTAAAATAATGGTGATCAACATGATGCTATAAATAAGTTTGGACAAATGAGACAGTTGATGTCAAAGGTCCTAAGGTGGACCCTGAAGAGCTTGAAATGACAAGAGGTAAAGGTCACATGTGCAGACTTTTGCACAATATGTATTGGACAGCTTTTTACACCTGTCTCATTTCATATGATAATGCATCTAAGACTGGAGGTCCACAAAAAAATAATTTTCAATCTAAAAAAAACCTCTCAAAACATCTGTCTCTCGGTGCTTTGGGCTAATTTATAATCCAAGTGTCTAGAAAGTCTCTCTAAATTCACTTAAAGGTTGTATCAGCGATTGCAGGCCCAAAAAAGGCCCAAACATAAATTATCATGTTCATCTAATCTTTCCTAACGATCCGCTAGCTGCCCGCACCATAAGCAGGCTGTCAAAAAAACGTGTCTCTGAAGACAGCCTAGGCTCTGAGATCTGCACACAAAAACAATTGCTAACAACTGTTGCCAAAGGCACCACTCAAAGGCAAAATAAAGTGTTCCAACCAATAACCGACGAGATGCGCGTTCAGAAGAGTTTCAATTGCACGGGAGGGAGGGGGAGGGAATAGCGAGCTAGCTCTCTGTTTTGTTTGAACGTCAACAGAAGTGACGTTACCCCGCCATCACTGATACAACCTTTAACATTTGCATTTTCCCTTGTGATAGCTTGCCCGTATAGCCTACGTGTTGGACCCGTCTGACTGGGATGATGGCAGGCTTGGAGGAAAACACAGCAGTAGTCTGGAATGATCTGGAAGGCAGAGGAGGAAGAGACAGAAAGAAAGACCAGAGAGAACAAAAGAGACAAAACAAACAACACTTACAGTACGCAACACAACTGAGGCCGCGGACCGCTCACTCCAGGTCATTCTAACATTAGAGTCTGGAGTTTGGAGACCGGGAGAATCGGGTCAGAGACGGAGAAGAATTTTGGGAGAGGTGCCACGTAAATGCTTACATAAAGACACAGAGAGAGAGAGAGAGAGAGAGAGAGAGAGAGAGAGAGAGAGAGAGAGAGAGAGAGAGAGAGCGTAAGGCAGGAATGCAGAAATAGACCCATTTAAGAGCAGCTTTACTTATGAAAGCCTCACTGATGAAGGGCGGCGTCAAATTTCCGAACAAATTTCCGAACAAAAACTTTTTTGAGTGGGTCCTGGAGTGTCTGCAGTTTGCTTGCATCGCTTTGGAGCTTCCAGTCCTAGGATTAGTCATTCAGTGATGATGGTGATATCGTTAGCATATGCACACCCCTCACTCAAACACTCACTCAGCCAAGCTGTCCAACTGCTACAACACACTCTCACATTGAATGACAGAGAAAGGAGAGGGATGGATGCATGCAGAGGAGAGGGAGGGAGAGAGGGATAAGGGATGAAAGACAAGACAGGAAATAGAGGCATTGAATTTGAAAGAGTGATAAACTGATAGAAGTGGGAGAATGATGAGAGGAATAAATGGAGAAAGAAAGACAGGAAACCATGATGAGTGAAATGGAGTGATAGAGAGACAGCTGGAAAAGAGTGAGACAGAAAGAAAAGACAGATGTGGGGACAAAGAGAGGGAGAGAGGAAGAAAAAAGGAGAAATGCAAGAGGTGGGGAGAGACAGATGAGAGCGGCTGTGATTAATAAGTCACATGATTGACGGTGAGTCATCCACCTCTATGCGCCACTGCAGAACACACACACACACACACGCACACACACATACACACACACATAAGTATACAAGCACCCACACACAAGCACGCACACACACACACACACACAAGCACACAAACACACATATAAGCATACATGTGAGCGTGCGCACAGCACACACATATATACACACATAGCACATTTTGTTTCGCATACACTCGCCAAATATTTTGCCCCTCTCTGTGATATACATATCAAAAAAATGAAAGCATGGTTCCTGCCGACTGCCATATATCTCACATGACACAGGAGACCTCAAACACTATTTGTCACATTGGGCCTCATACCAGACGACACACCTTGAGCAAAACATCCAACAGCAGTATCAAGCGAACAAAGGGAATGTTTTCTATGCTTCGACAGCGAGGACAGTTTGGAAAGTCTAATAGAAATATTAACAGTTTTGATGTTATCACTGTGTCTTTTGTGAGCTCGCTGTAGAGGCGGACCCGTATTATGCATTATGTAAAAAGAGTCCCAGCATAACTCCATCAAACAAACAGGTGACTCACTGTGGATGACGATTTTTCTAACTCCCAAACACACATACAACAAGCAGCTGAATGGTGTATGCAGTTTAAAACGTTTATTTATTCATTTCAAGCTGTCACACCAACACACCAGCAGACACACACACACACACACACATACACACACACACACACACACAGACAAAGACACACACACACATTCTCAATTTACCTCTCTCTCATTCATACACACATACACACACACACACACACACACACACACACACCGAGAGAGAGTGATTCGCACACACACATACATACACAAACACACAAAAAGTCCAAT
This sequence comes from Alosa sapidissima, assembly GCF_018492685.1. Lineage (NCBI taxonomy): Eukaryota > Metazoa > Chordata > Actinopteri > Clupeiformes > Clupeidae > Alosa > Alosa sapidissima. The sequence goes on from NC_055961.1 coordinate 19,711,815, forward strand.
TTTGTGAAGACAGACTCAGATGCTCCATATTGAAAAGAGGCAGTTAATTGCCCTGACTCAGATGTGGTTTGGGGAAAGAATACTGATGATGTTCTCACAGCTCCAGTACAAACTTACTCAACAGCCACTGCAGTTCTGACGAGGCAGTCACTACCATTCCTTCATCTATGAGTCTGATTGCATGCATACTTCTGTAACATCTTAACATCTACGGCTTAATGCTGATGAAACTGTGCTTTTTAAAGTGCCCTTTTCAAGCCTCTGAGATGCAAAACCGAAAAAAGTTTATACTGAAGAATATACAGATTTATTTTGGTCACCAACTTACACATTGGACACTTTTGGACACAAACTTACACATTTAGGTATTTGTGAGATAAGAAATAGAATCAACTTTTATTTGGTGTTGTATATTTGTTTTCTTGATGGAGTCTGTTATGCATGAAATTAAAAATAAAAGTCTGACTGAGACAAGATTGATTCAATATTTTCACAGATGGTATGCAGATACATCTGCCGTTGAAGCACAACTTTTGAAAATCCGATTTTAATCTGATTCTAAGGCAGAAATGCTCTCCCCGAAGCCAGTGTTTGACTGAAGAATTGGAGTTTGACGTCACTGTGTTTGGGGGCTGAGCAGGCGAGAAAATAAAAAACACAGAGACATAAAAACAGTCATCCTAAAAAAACAAAAACAGTTTGCAGAAAATTGACAAAGATAAGGTCTGAGTTGAGAAAAAGCTTTGAATTTTTGATTAATCTACAGATATAAGCATCTATTCCAACTGTGTGAATTTTGATAGTTTCATTCAGAGCGAAAAATAAGAGAAGTATATTGCCATCGTATGCTTCAAGGGTTATAATAAAAAATATTTACTATGTGTATGCAATGCTGAAAATGCCCATGGATCTGCTACTCTGCAATGAAAAAGATCTTAAAGTTGCAGGGTAGATCAGGTAAAAGCTAATCTTTGTGCAAATGGTCACTCCTACTAATTTTTAGAAATATATTGATCTCAGGGTTAGATGCTTTCAATCACCAATTAATAATGATTTACAAGTTAAATAGCTCATGCTTAGACCCTGATGATTGAGATTGGTTTGCTGACGTCACTGTGTAGACAAAAGGCTGATGACAAAACCAAAGGAAATCAAAGTTCTGGTGCATAAACTGACTGGGGATGATTGGCTCCTTAGGTCCATGGTGAAGAAGACACTAGTTTGTTATTTGTCTGTGAGCTGACAAATTGCGGTCAGACAGCTCCCAAAGGGCGTGTTCCTTACCCTTGAAAAAAGCTTCTCCACTCCGAGGGCCGGCCATATTCTCCTTGCCTCGTTTGGTGCAACTTAATTTACTCACTGGTGTCTGCACTAACCAATTATGGAGATACCAACAACACCCTGGGGGCTTGTACTTAGCCACTAACATTTACTCTGTGCAGTAAATTCTTACCATACCACTGATTCATTGTGGACATTCGTGTAACAGATCATGATCCAGGCTCCCCCTTTTTTTTTGGCTTTGTTTGTCTTTTTCACAAAATGACACAAGGAAATTAGAGATGTAATGACTATTTTCAGGGGACTTGAATCATATAGACTGTGGGAGACAAGTGCTTTCACCATAAGGTTATGAGTCAGAACAGCTGATCTTGTTGCGAGCATTTACGGTGTGCGTTGTAGGGATAATTAACATTCAGCACCCCGGACAGCGTCGTGGTGGCTGATTGTGGTCCATCTGGCGGTCGGCAGACACAAGTGTCATTTCTGGTAACAGAAACTAGCTAGTGTTATTTCTATGTTCCCTTTCCCCCTTTGTCTGTCTTTAGATGTAATTAAACTTCAGAGAAGGAAATAATAAGAGAGGGCGCAAAATAAATCTACTGAGTTCTCTCCAAAATTCATCAGATCTTTTCTCACACCAGTAACCAACCAGAAGGATCCAGGGGGGATGTCTACCCCCATAATAACCCTCATTGTTTCAGGGATTTCACCACAGACTCTGAGCCAAATAAACAATCTACAAGATAGATCACTTTGTTCATCCCCAAAGGGAAATTATGCTGTTACAGCAGCAATTCATAATATGAACATACAGTATATCACACACAGACACAAGTCAAAAATAAATAAAATTAGGATAATGTGCCATTCTCTGTGCAATTGATTGTAAACTGATACAAAGTCTCTGTGCAATTGATTGTAAACTGATACGAAGTCTCCGTGCAATTGATTGTAAACTGATACAAAGTCTCTGCAATTGATTGTAAACTGACCAGGGCTGCCAGTCTTTTTACCCAGAATCCTGAGAGCCCTTCTGATCTGAGCATTGAACAGAACACTGGCATGTTAACCGCGTCTGCATGAGGAAGTAAGGTTTACATAAGCTGCAAAAGCCAATGGGCTCTAATCTTTGTCACTATAGCATTAGCATGTACTCCGGAATTGAGGTGTACTGATATTCCCTCACTTTCCACCTCAAGCTGGTGTGTGGTGAGCTTTCTGGCACATAATGGCTGTCGTGTATCATTGAGGTGGGTGCTACACATTGGTTTTACCTCAATGCCTGCTGGTCCATTACAAACACAAGCCCTTGAAGGATAGTGAGTGAGTGTGTCTGCATTTCAGTACTCAGCAGAAGTCAACCAATCAAATTGGCTAAGGCTCCAGAAATCACAATACACTGTATACATAACATAGAGTAGACTAAACTTAGATTCATCTGGCTCTCCCCAACCACACAACACCCCTTAATGTGTTTTAAACGGCCCTCAATTTGGAGCACAGACTCCCTTAATTTGTTCCTAATCTATGGTAGGCGTGTGTGTAAGAAGCCTTTAATTATCCATGAATCCATGCAGAAAACGACTTAATTTTCCCCAAGACACTGACAAGAAAATAAGTGTGTCTGTTTTGCAGCTTAACAGGGCTTTCTTTCACAAGGCAACACAGTCGACTTACATCTGATTGGTCGAAGCATTCCCATAGAGCAAGCTATCACATCAGTTTAAAGTTGGGGTGAATGATTCTGAAAAGCTGTTGAGTAGAGCAGCATCACATGCCACCTCACCCTTCTGTGCTCTTGAAGCAAGATAATGATTGGCTGGGATTGTTTATGACTCGAACCTCAAAGTTGGTTTTCCATTGAGTCAAAGCTATAATATAATGGGAGACCTTTAGCAGTTAAAGGTATATGCAGTTTCAGGTATTTTTGGCCAGAGCCGTATATAGAGAGAGTTCGGACAACTCAAATCATGAGCGCCATGTTTAAGACAACGTCAGCTGATACAGCTGTGTATCCCTATGGGGCGAAAATGCTACGTTGAAATAAATCCCTTATTCTCACCATTAACAGGCATAATGGTATACATGTTATCAATGTTTGTGCATCCGAGGTCATAATTAGCCCGCCGCTTATGGCCCTCGAACCCGCACATCTCCACACACATCGGCATGGGTCGAGCGCTCTAACCACTGAACTAAAAGCCCAGGCTCCCAACTCGGCGGTTAGAAGGGTTCTTAAGGTTAGGGCTGTGAAGATTTACACGGGCAACTAGCACACTAGCTCAGTTCGCCTCCGTTACATTTGTCAATATGTAAAAGGTTGCCTAATAAGTCTTGGAGCAGTGTTTACCTTGCAGGCAAAATACAGCAGGGCATTCAGTAACTTACTTGTGCTCCAAATACACGATTTCTGTACTTCCAAAAATGACATGACCATAACGTTATCACGCTAGCAATAATAACGTAGTAGTGACCTAGGCAAAGTTATGTATTAATATTTTGTATACTAAATCAACATAAATTACATTCCTGCATGGTTTTCACACATATGTAACCTAGATGTATATTACATCTGAGTTACAAATGACAATTGAAATCAGATCAGCTTAAATTCAAGTCATGACAATGGCTTGGCTAACTTCAAACTTCATAAAGCAGTGTTACAACTTTTTTTGACAGCATGATAGGCCTACACATTAACATTTGTATTATATAACTTACCTATGTAGGCCTATGTATGTTACTATAATTTTTCTATATTTGTTGTCATAAGTCGAAGAGAGAAATTGACATTTACCTCACACAATATTGAGTAATTAGTCCTCCAGTTTTGTCTCTTGATCTTCAGCTCCCATGGCCTACTTTCTGTCACGTGGGGAATTGTGCCACAGTTTTCCGCTACCCGGTCTCACACTGCAGCCATACGTGCAACACATAGACATAATACACATAGACGCCGCATTGGCTGCTGGAAACAAGAAATGCGGCCGCCATCTTGGACCGGTCATACTCCTCGTTGCGTTGCAGCAGAAGACAGAAGATGACAGCACTGTGCAGCATGTTCCTTCTCAAATCGGCGGACCATACTCGGGGGATTTACTTTTCACAAGTAAGATTTAACATAAACGTACTATTGGTTGTATTTTGTGAATAGAATATTACCAGAGAGCTGAGAAGGAGCAATCTTTGATATTACTGTATGAAAATCGTAGCCATCTAGCTAGGCTATGTTTACTCGGTGTTCACCCGGCTATGAACTGAGACTTGATAAGTCATATTCCATAACACTGACTTAGATTACAACTGACACAAGAAGGCTATTGTAGAAATAAATCATACTAGATTTGGCCGGCGAATTTTACACAAGTGGCACAGACTAGCCTATTGGGCAATCGCTAGCTGCTACTTGTAGCCTAAGTGTGTTGGTGGTAGCCTCACTATTTCCTGAATAAAGTAACTTTTCAATAGCTCAACTTCTTTATTTATCAAGTAGCTTAGCCAGACAAGCTACACTGTTCTTGTCATGTGAAATTAGCACAATTTAAAGTAGCTTCCTATGTAGTGAACTAGCCTACTGCTGTGTTTGTGTTAGGCTACTAATACATTTGACTGGGTGGTAGTTTTGTGTAGTGTTTTATTCATGGCAGAGTAACTGATAGTTTAGCTCACTAAAATTTCGAAGTAGCTTGCCCAACACTGTATTATTCACATGTCATTTACCCTAACAAGAATAAGATGCCTCTCAAATTCCTTTTCATTCATTTATTTATTATTTTGTATATCTCCAGAACAACTGCCTTGTTCAAGGAGACTGTGAATGAACTGAACGGTCTCCTCACCCCTGGAACTGAGGAAGGTGCAGCTCTTCATTGCAGTACTGCAGGGCATCTGCTACACTGTGACTGAATGTTTGATTTATGAGCTCCACCTTCATCACCTGCATTCGCCACTCTGTGTCCCATTTTCCCATCGTCTGGTTGACTCAGTCCTCTTTTATGGAGTTTACCCAGTTTACTATGCCATCTTATTTGCCCACCTGCTGTCTGAAGCACTTTTGTTCTCAGCCAAAGTGTACCCAAGCAATTTTAGCAAGGTGGGAACATACAAAATGACATGCACCAGTTGTCGAAATCATAGAACCAACTGCATGACGGTAACTCTGTCTCACTGAGCCTGTGAAGACACTCCCCGGTTCTTTACTGATTGCAATGAACGGGTTGATCTTAGCAGTTTCTAAAATGTTTCTTAATTCCTTTTTATTTAATCTCTTCATTGGGGCTGGAACCTTTCTGTGAACTGTAAATAACAGATGCTGTTGATGAACCCGTTGACGCTGTACAAGTGACAAGTCACCTTTTTGTCTTGAATTGATAAACTGTTACACTTACTATGCCA
>NC_055961.1:19724993-19779993 GCF_018492685.1 Alosa sapidissima
GAGTATGCCATAAATATCAGGTAAATGTAATATGATATGAAAATGATGACATTACTAACATTTATTCTTTCTGTAAGCGCACTGTATGAGGCATAGACTGTATATATACAGTCTATGGTATGAGGAGCATATGATACAACACAAGGCCCATCTGTCTTGCCTTTGTTTTTGTATTACAGTGTCATCCTCAACTACAGCAAGTGTATTATTACCAGAGCACCAACCTGTGCTGCCGGCATTGGCAGATTGCTTCCTCTGGAGGCTCAGATTGGGGCACAGCGGCGTGCCAGTCAGGCTCTGCCCGCCACCCGATCTCTCCCCCATCTCCGTTTACTCTTCACCACAAATCTACTTGTGAGCCATTCAGGGCCATGAAATATTGAGCAGCCGGAGTTTCTGTTTCACAGAGAGCAGAGACAGAGAAGAGCAGAGGAGAGAGAGAGAGAAAGAGAGAGAGAGAGAGGGGGGGGGGAGAGAGAGAGAGGAAAGAGAGGGAAAGAGAAGAGAGGGAAAGAGAGAGAGACTAAGAAAGTAGGTGGAGGGAGTTAGAAAGAGAGAGAGAGAGAGAGAGAGAGAGAGAGAGAGTGGAGGAGGAGGAGGCGGAAGAAAGAAAAGCTGGATAACAGCAGGCTAGATGGAGAGGTGGTGGTGCTGGGTAGTAAAAGCACGAACGGGGCTGGTTCATGGAGGTGGAGGAGGATCACGCCAGAGCTGACTGGTGAGTAGGCTACCACAGCAAACAAAACAAAACACCAGACATGGCAAGGCACCACACGGAGGCTTGATCACAGCAGGAGTCTTTGGCTGCGTGTGAATGCCTGTGGGACTCTGTGGGAGGTTTCCTGGAATGTTTTCTCTTGTAGTGGTGACTAAATCCAATTGAGATGGTTATTGGGGCTGTACCGTTTACTCTGTGATCCATTAGTAGGTGACCTTACTGTGAAGGAGTGAATAATAAGTGATGCCAGAGAGTAGAATGAATAGTACTCATCAAAGTTAATGGGTGCTGCATTGTTATTGCTCTTGTGACTGGTCCCTGGCTAATGAGGCACCTTCTTCTTGTTTACAAATTTGTCTGATGATTTGTTGTTTTTTTTTTTTTTTGTTTCACACACACACACACGCAAACACGTACACAAACACACGCATGCATATAAATACAAATGCACACACACACATGTGTGTATACACACACAAACACACACACACACACACACACACACACACACAGACACACACACATGCACACACACACACATGTCTGTAACACAGTAAACTGGTGACAAACTCCTTAAGAACACGATGTCAGCAGATTCGTCCTGTCTGTCCACCTCCAGTGAGCCCACTGATGACACCTTCTCACCAGGTTAGACACACAGACGTTCTCAACCTCACCAGCTAGCACTGTCACAGTGGGAAGTTCTGCACTAGCAACGTTTGACAGATGTTTATTGCTCCAAACAGATGTTTATTGTGGTTTATTGCATAGTTCTAACAAAATGTCTGGGAGTTATGATAAAACATCTTGAAATTGACATTGGCATCCTCTTAGCTTTGCTTATATCTTATCACCTTCAGCTAGCTCAGGTACAGAGATACAAGGACCCATCCCACTAAACCTATGAATGGAATACGGAAGATTGCTATGATGTAGGTGACCAAAGTCTAAGAGTACTTCAGGTGGAACTATTTAATCTTATTTCCTCAAAATAATAAGAGAAAAGCACATAGGTTTCAAAATGTTCAAAATTGAAGACAATCAGTGAAATGAATGAACATACAGAATCTCCAGTTTTACTTTTGTCTTGAAATGCATAACTAAATGTGCATAAAAATAATATCCTGCTCTCTGATTAAGTGGGGCACCCCTACATTTGAAGTAATTTTACAGATTTGTACATTTTATGAAACAAGTCGTTAATAGGTGTTAAGGTGTTAATAATAAACGCATTGGTTACCACACACAAACCAGTTAAAGCGCATAAGAGTCTATCAACAAATTAAGGAGCTCTTCACACACATTAAGCAATGTTTCAAGGAATATGTAAATCAATAAAACTTGCATTTCCATGAATTTTGTATGTTTTGTGTTTTACAGTGCACTTTAGATGACCAAACAGATTCATGCCTACATTATTTTTTAATCCCGACTGTATTATTTATAGGTCTCAGTTCAGCTGGGGTTTTATGCGGCCTTCGGCGACCTTAATTTAATACCTGTCTGCACCATCATCTTTTAGTTTCACTTTATTTATGTAGTGGGTGCTCTCACACAAGGTGGCTGGCTAGGCTTTCACAAACTGCCGATTCCAGCCCTTGCTAGCAGCACAGTATGGAGTATTTTATCAACGCCATCTCCACGGCATCAGGTCATCAGCTGGCATGTTCACAGTGAAGATAATAACATAGATTTATTGATAAAGCCAAGTCAAATTAGATTGCAGGCCAGCTGTCGTCACATCTGATTGATCGCCTTTTTATCAGTTAATTCCCCATGACTACAAATGCATTATAAATGCATTTGTTTTTTAAAGACACGGACAGGACTGACGTATTAATAGCTGTATAATATATATATATATATATATAGTGAATAATTGAGTGGTGTGTGTAAATATGTTTTTCATATGCAAGGCACATGATGTGCACACGTTCTGCAGTTACAGTAAAGGCAGAATTAGTCACAGGAAAATCATAGCTTTGTTGTGTGTACATAGGACTCTTTCATGCATTTAATTTGTCTCCCCATTCCTTATTTGTTTTTTGTTACACATCTTGCTCTCCTCAACTCCACGTATCAGTGTTTATAGAGGAGGATTGTGACAGTGTGGCACAGAGTGATCCACAGAATGATCCAGGAGATGCCACAGACTGCATGATGGAGCAGTATGAACACAACACTGCAAACCTGAGCGGGCCACAACAGCCTACAATATTCACCTTTTCAAAGAGTAATTACACAATTTTACATTAGTGCTGAGTTCTTAGTCTGTGTGTGTGTGTGTGTGGTGTGTGTGTGTGTATGTGTGTGTGTGTATGTGTGAATGAGTGTGAGAGAAAGAAAGAAAGAGTGAGTGAGAGAGAGAGAGGAGGAGATTTAATTTACATAACTGTTGAATATTTTTCGGCATACAATAATTATCTGCATATAACAGACTGCACAGTGACTCAGTGACTGAGACCAATGCCAGAAGCCAAACGGCAGGACAAAAGCCAGGACAATTGACCTGTGTTCGTTTCCTCCAGAGAAAGTAACAGAGCCCTGCTGGTACTGCATGATGTCTCTGCTTCGCGAGGACCTGAACCTGAGTCAACCTCTGGTGAGAATTGAACTCATGTAGATTAGATTGAGTTATGTTCTCTGTCCTGCGTCACATGTGTGCAATTATTTTAACAGGCTAATGGGAAATGCTCCTGACTAAAGCAAACTGACTAACTGATTAACACAGACGTCATCTTTAAAAGCAACTATTTATAGAGTGATGAGTAATACCAAAGTCATTACTGTGTGTTTTAACTAGGCAAATACGTATGCACAGCATACTAAGCTAACTAAGCACATTATCACGCTGCCAGGCAATTTTGATCAGAATTGATCACAAGAGGGCATCCTCACTTGTGCTGTGCTCTAGCTGCAGTTAGCAGGTGATGGCTCCTCACCGCCCCCTGGTGGCAAAAGTCCGAGCTACCAGACAGACCCCAGGCCCCACTTTGGGATTCCCAACTCGTCGCGCTCCACGCCCTTCCCTCTGTGGGGCAGCAGGGGGCCTCGTGAGTTTAGGAGGGAGGAAGAGGAGGAGGAGGAAGAGGAGGTCTGCATGTGTCCTCACTGTAACCTGACCCTTCCACCGGACACACTGCGCTGGCATGAGGTACGTGGATCCACACACACACACACACATAGCATAAAAAACATACGTACACACAAGTATTAGATAGATAGATAGATAGATAGATAGATACTTTATTGATCCCCAAGGGGAAATTCAAGGTCTCAGTAGCATACAGACATCACACACAACATGCACTTACAGCAGAAATGGTAAATATAAGTATAAACATATAACAAAACTCCACTGTACAACAGTAGAAGATAAGAAAAACTAACAAGACTAAATATACTATATAAATTAAACAAAAAAATCCAGTGTGCTTGAGGGTGATCAAGCATGAGACGCTTGCAGTGACAGGGCCAGGACTGGCCTGTAGTTCTGTGTGCATGGTGAGGTGCTCAAGAGAGTGAGTGTCATGGTGAAGGTGCAAAAAGTAGTCCAACAGTAGTCCAACAGTGCAACAGTGTAAGAATAAGGTCTAGAGACCAGCATAAATAATATGGACAAATAAGAAAGTAAAGTATAATGTAGACAAGGTAATATAAAAAACTATGTCAGGGCAAGAATAGGTTGAGGCAATAGGGTTACAGCCATTCAGTATTGTAGCAGAAGCCATTGGTCATGTGTGCTAATATAGCATGCAAAACAGTGTAGCAGTAAAACAGTAGTAAAAACATTAGGCTGTGGACAGTAGTAAAACAGTAGTGAGCAGTCAGTACTCGAACATGGAGAGGGTGGAGAGGCAGACAGACTATGCGGAGAAGTCTATCTCTCCTCTTCCCTTAAGTGAAGCATTGAACAGTTCAATGGCCCTGGGGACAAATGACTTCCTCAGTCTGTCTGTTGTGCAAGGCAGTGAGCGAAGTTTCCAGCTGATCAGGCTCTTCTGCTTTAGTGTTGTGGAGTGGATGACACTCATTATGCACTGGCACAAGCACAAACACATACACACGTCACGCATACACACGTGACACATACAGACATACTCTCTCTCTCTCTCTCTCTCTCTCTCTCTCTCTCTCAAACAGACAGATACACACACATAGACACACACATACACACACGTGCACACAGACGGACACACGCACACACGCACACAGGGTCTCTATGCAAGATTAAGTTGTTCTTCGTGCACGTTACATAGCCGTGAAAAGTTGTGGGTAACACTTTTTTTGAAGAGGTGTACATAAGGCTGACAGGGCACCCTCATAGCCATGACAAGAGCACTGTCATTTCTCTCTCTGTTTGTCTTTGTCAGGCAAAATGTTTATTATTTGAAGGTCTGAAGAACACAACAGCAACAAGTGACTGACCTCTGGTGCGCAGACACTATTTATCCATTGGAAGATCTTTTATCTAGGACAATGATTTCCAAAAGAGACTACAGCTGTGCAGACCATGGTTAAGTCTTTGATGTCATATCAACATGCTACACAGACCATGCAATGACTGCTGACATTAGGTCATAGACCTTTGAGTTTGAAACCTCCTGCATCTTGCCGAGAAAGATGAAGAATGACACACAATTCCAAGAGACACTTTTGAAAGCTTGGATTTCTGTAAGCGTTACAGTAATGTGCAATGTTGTCAAAGCATAGGCCTACTTTTAATCAAAATCACATATTGCTACCTCTTTCCAACTTCACTAGGATTCACATAACAAAGCCCAGATGTTTTATGATATTCCTGTTTTATTTAATGTCAAGGGATCAACTCAGTAAAAGGCATCCTCATTCCATTATTTCCACTGTTGAAGAAAAACATGTTAGTGTTTGTAACGTCAGATTGATCAAGTGTTTTAAAGATGGGCTTACATTGTGAAAGAAAGCCACTCACTTTCAAAATGTCATTAGAAATAATTTGTGAATAAAATTGTCTCTACCATGAATCATAAGAAGATTGTAACCCTAACATTTTTTTGTGTGAAAAATATTAGCCCTACATATTAAGAAATATATCATTGAATAGCCAAAAAAGCAATACATTATTTCAAAGTTATTTCAGTTCATGTCATGTCATGTGTGTGTGTGTGTGTGTGTGTGTGTGTGTGTGCACACGTGAGTGTGTGCTTGTATGTGTGTGTTCCCCCACTGCATAATTAATTCTAGTGCCTTTACACTTCTTAGATATGGGCTATGTCCAGACACTGGTGTGTCTGTCAATATCAGTCTTTTCTAGTTTTTGCTACATATTATTTACTCCATGATACATATTACACTGCAAAGGAAAATATAGGGAATATATTGCCATCCAGTGGTGAATAATAAGTATTAGGCTACTGACTGCTTTTAAACTGCCAGCTGTTTGAAATTAAAATTATGAAGTAACTAATAACATAAGTTACTAATACCATTAAATGTATTTATGACATTCAATCAAGGTGTCACACCAACCCCTATACCTAAGCAAGTAGTCATAAGATGATGGCAAGCAGCAAAACAGGACAAATTCAAGTCAAATCAAATCCCTAACTCTGGGCTGTAGGACACTTACTGGATCTGTTCCTTGCTATTTGAATTCCATGATCCAGCTTTATATTCCCAATCGCCCACTGCGGTCCTCTGATGACCATCTGCTAGCTATTAACGCTAGGTAAATATTGAAGACTCTTTTCCTTGGTGATTTCTAGGTGGTAGAATGAGTTGCCTAATGTTCTGCGTTCCTGCCATACTAGTTAGTCAAGAGGGGTCTAAAGACTTGATTAATTAGAATTATGGTTTGTATATATATTTTTTTATTTTTTTATTTTCATTATTGATTTGATATTGTTGTTGACATTTTTGTTATTATTACTATTTTGCTTAATGTATCCTTACAAGAAAACTGTTAATTTCAACTATTGCAATGTTCATATTCTGTAAGTGACTTTGGACAAAAGCATCTGCTAAATACAATATCCATAACCATAAAACAATACATTGTAAAAAGAAAAGCGCAGCAATATGCCAATTTAAAATAAATCATATTGTTTTATATGCAAAACTGCCAGGTAAAGAAAATGTTCACAGATTGAAGACAACCTACCATCACAGGTTTGATCTGGTCTTTCTCACAGCTGAACACAAAACATAAAATTAAAAGAATGTAAGAAATTATTATAATTATAATTAAGAGAATGTATTGTGATTTTAGCATTGCGAAACAGAATCTATACATGAGAAAAAGAAAAAAGTAAAACAGTCTTGTACATATTAGAATGTTGTGACACAACAATGACAGGAGAGTTCTAATCAGTTCTATTCAAAAGAAGCAGTGGGTCGTGCATCACAGAGGATATTTATGAAGTGTCACGACTGTTTTAAAATAACTATTCACTCATAATCCACCCTAACTCAGGAAATGGGTTTATTCAATTTAGGCTGATTCAACAGGGACTTCAAACCTAATTTAGGAGCAAATAAAGTTTCCATAAAGATATGATCTTTAAACTGGAAGAGGAATTGAACGTGACCTGGCGAGGATGAGTCTATGCGCGCCGAGTGAGAACATCACTCCTGAGCAGGAAGAGGCTGGCACCCAGGAGGAGAGTCGTGAAACTCCAGACCCAGACAGCAGCGCGGAGAGATATGAGCCCACTGCTGACGTCAGTACTGCGGATGAGTCACCGGCGTGTCACTGGGACCTGCTGCCTGACGTGTGTCTGCATCACGTGCTCCGGTGGGTGGGCGATCAGGACCGTGCCCGGGCCTCCCTCGTCTGCAGCCGCTGGCACCGTGCCACGCGCTCCCCAGCGCTCTGGCGCCGCCGCCGTTTCTGCTTCATGGGCCGCACGTCCAAGAGCCAGCGGCCTGAGCAGGAGATAGCGGTGGGGTACGCACGCTCACTGGGCGCCTTCCTGGAGGAGCTGGAAGTCCTGGTGGTGCTGCCGTACAGGCGCATGGTGACAGTGGCCCGGAGGATCCAGCTGGCACTCAGGGCGCTCTTCCTGGAGCTGTGCGGCGCCGGTGCTCGACTGCGCTCTTTCTCCGTCAGGAGCCTGGACCTGCAGCAGGACGTGTGGACGAGAGGGACGCGCAACGCCGTCGTCCACTGCCTGACGCACTTCCTGGGCCACATGGCATCTCACCTGCTTCACCTGAGGCTGTGGGGCTGCCGGGCCACTCTGCCACATGGGCTGAGGATCCTGGAGACCGTGGCCAGGGCGCAGCAGCAGCACCTTGCCTGCACGGGCTCTATGTCCGGCGGAATCGTCTCTCTGGACCTGGAGGGGTTCTTCTCGGCCGACGTGCCCATGCACAGCCATCAGGCATTCCCACGCCTCATCAGTCGCTTCTACAGGCTAGAGTGTTTGATCCTCAGCTACAGCTGTGTGTCTGATGAGCTGCTGAAGGCGTTGGGGTCGAAGGTCAGAAGGTCAGGTCTGAAACTTCTGAAGCTGAAGTGCCATTACGAGGAGCCACACTCTCAGGTGGTATGTGGGTCCGCCTGGTTCTCACTGGTGCGGAGCTGCCCTGAGCTCTGTGTGGAGGTGGACATCGAGGGGGTCACCAACATAGACAGACTGCGGAGGATCCTGCTCCCTGATGTCCCTCTGTCCTCCTTCGCCATGTCAGAGTGCAACTTCAGTGAGCAGGACATCAGCCCCAAACCCATATTCAGAGACATACTACCACGCTACTGCAGCCGGCTACAGGTAGGCTTGGGAAATTATGTAGGCCTATGTTAAGAAACATGACTATCATTTGATGTACAGTATATGTTAGGAAACATGACTATCACAGTCTTTTAAAGTTGGAACACCACCTTCGAACTTTAAAAGACTGTTAAATGACCTATACATTATGCACCAATAGGATAGGATTATGCAAAAGGCACGAAATGGTGAAAAACGTGCTTTTTTTTTAGTTTAAACATATTTTCATTATATCTCTTATGACTTAACATAACATAACATAACATAACATAACATAACAATGGACAATAGATGGACAGAGATGAACAAACAGCTCTGATTTGTCATACAATCATATTGTCCCTCGTCCACAAACCCTTAATTGAAAGTGTACATTTAGCCAAGTGCAGTGAATTTATTTAATAACAGCTGATACACTTACACTGGTCTAATGAATAGTATTTGGAAGATGCTATTAAATCCCGGAAATCCCCTGATGTTAAAAGGCATAATAGTGTTTTAATACATTAACCTATTAAAACAATAGCACACATAGGTCTGTGTAGTTAAGTATAAAGTATCAATTGATTAGACTACTTCTAAATATTAACAAAATGCACTCTTAATAGGCCCTACATTGTCAATGCCATAAACAGGCACTCTATAAATGGTAAATAACATCATGGCTCTTCGACACCATTATGTTTGAGAGCAGGTCTTGTCTGTGGAAATCGATAACTGTTATGAGTCCGTGGACAGGGAGCTACTTGATCTACTGATGATGTGCAGCCAGTTGCACACCCTGGTGGTCAATGCCTACCTGGACATCAGCTTTGTGGAGCAGGTGCTTGAGTACTGCCAGGAGACCAGATGCCCTCTCAGGAGCTTTGATGTAAGTCAATCAATCAGCCGTGACATGAACATCTGAAAATGAGAGAGAGTGTGTGTGTGTGGTGGGGGGGGGAGATAAGAGGTGAAAGAGGAAAGGAAAGAATGCTGTGTCTGCTGCTATAAATGAGTCAGCAGTGTTCTAAAGATTCCAGATTTAAAATGTAGCCAAATCCAGATTTAGAAAAGGTGTTTCTCCCTACTCCATTTAAATCAGTTATTGTAGTCATTGTACTTCAGACTGAATGAACTATAGGCTACAAAGTCGCCCGATGTAATTCAACCAGTCTGACGGCAGTGAGTTGGTTTTGGTTTTGCACAGGTGAAGGTGTGCTACCTCAGCGCAGGAGACAGCCACGAGGAGAGTGAGGAAGAGAGGCTGGAGGAGCTCATGTCCTTTTACAGCCACTTCACACACCCAGAGCTCCAGCTCTCAGTTGAACTCTTCCCCATTAAATGACTTTACAAGTGGATCGAACATAGATTTCTATGATGAGTTCATTTTTCCCCCTTATCACCACCACCAGGAAGCCTTATTTTACACAGCCATAGACAGGGATTGCTAAGCAGAATGCATAAGCAGAAAAGCCTACATTTAACATCATATGCTGTTATATTTACCGTACTGGCCTAGGTGCACATGTGAAGATGGATATTTGTTTGCTATTGTTGTATCAGCTAGGCTACCCTGTGCACCCAAAGTGTATTGGCCTACCTGTCAACAGTATGTTCATACATACAGGCCTACCAGTTTACAGCATCACACAATAAATAGGTCAACAGATAGGCCTCACCCCTTCATTGCAGATTCATAGACTACAAAAAAAAAGGTCTATATGGTCTATTCGTCTCTAACAGTTTCTGGGGTTTCAAGCAAAATATATATTCCATCCCCCAAAAAATGCACATAAAAACCCTTATCGGGACATATTATCTACAGAAATCTACTAATTTATCTGATAGAAAAAAAATGTCATCAGCACAACTGTTTGTGCTTTGATCAATCCCATTTCGATTCAGTGACCTTGTAGTTCCGTTAAGCGGCGACATTATTGGCTATTGTAATGTTTTAATATTAAGTAGTAGGTGCAATGGTAGAATAACTTATGGTGGTAGAGGAAGTTGGCCAATCGCCTATCTAGAAGCTTAGTTCTAACGTCATTATTCATGAGTGTGGGGCCACCACGCCATACAGCTTGGTCCATCTGTTATTGTGTTGGCTGCAGCCAATTGGCTAATGCATCAGACGGTCTCGAGCTTAGGTTAGTGTCTGTGCATTGGTGAAATAACGATTGACTGTGTTTGCAGAGATTTGGGGACTGAAGGCAACCATGTCGTCGTTGTGGAGACCGTTTTCCATTTCGGAGGGACCGTGTAAAAATGTAGGTTTAAGGGGTGGATGCTCGCAGCAGCAGCACCATCCATTGACCTCAATTCCATCATCATCATGTTTGAGTAACGTTAGCATTAACCATACAGGCGCTGCAGCAGTCTATCGTTCCCAAGACTTCTATCATTCGTGTTCGTCAAAAAGGACATTGGCTGCTGCTGCAGTTGGTGGAAGGAAAGTAACACACCCCGGGAAAGCCATTCTTGCAGGTAAATATGACAAAGCCCTAGTTGTTTTGTGAAATGTACATCTATTGATTTCCCCGGCGTCTGTCTGGACCGCGATGTTTGTCATACCAGTGAACGGGTACGACCGAAACAGCCATGCAGTTAGCCTGCTAGCTAACTGTGAATATGAGGAGACGTCTGTTTTGCCCTTGCTTCCCACAATCTCAGTTGCACAGCAAGTTTGATAATTTATTTGTTTTAAATTGAAAATCTACTGATAAGATATACACCACCTGGCAAAGCTAATCTGTTGTATGTTGCTACTTGATAAACTCACGTTTACCCCACACCACCCAACTTAGCAGCTAAATGACTGACCTTAATAAACGTCTCAACTTCGTAACATTACATTACAGCCCCCTATAGAATAGAATAGAACAGTTAGCGGGCTAGCTAAACGTCTTTGGAGTGTTATCAACTTGTTACAAAGTAACGGCTTTTTTATAACTCTTGTCAACTAAGGTAGGTTAGTGATTTCCAGATAATCAGGTTACCACTTAAAACCTTCCGAGTTTTGTTGTTAACAGAGTTACTTACTCTGTAGTAGAGCACATGTAGAGCAGTTTATTTTAGACCTCCCTTGGCAGGACTCCAGCTCTGTTGTTTACAGTAACGTTAGCCTAGTTGTCCATTCAAGTGCACAGTAGCCTACAGTAAACGCATTAACATGACTGTGCAGTGTGCAGGCATGCTATGCCATCCTTTTCTCTTCTGTTGCAAGACAATATAAATATACAACGTTACGATAAGTTATTCATTTCTATGAAGATTAATATTATGTTAGAAAATAGTCCTATAATCAGTCTCTCAACTGTTTTAAGTTTTGTTCTTCATTCATGGTCTGTAAGGTATACCACATATCTCTGTGTTTGCCTCATAGGTGGGATTGCAGGCGGGATAGAGATCTGCATCACCTTCCCAACAGAATATGTCAAGACACAACTTCAACTAGAACACCGAGCCATCAACCCTAGATATAGGGGCATTGGTAAGGAACTTCTATTGGGCTGGTTGGTTTTCATTCAGTCCTAGCTATTGACTCTTTCATTGAAACAGCAGCACTGCTGTATATGGTTGACCATTCACTCAGCATCCTTGTGTTGTTGTGCGCACAGGGGACTGTGTAAAGCTGACGGTGCAGGATCATGGCCTTAGAGGTCTGTATCGTGGCCTCAGCTCCCTCCTCTACGGCTCTATACCCAAATCAGCCGTACGGTAAGAAGCACTGGTCGTTACTCTGACACTAAATAATCTTCCTCATGAATGTTCCCTTGTCTAAATCAACGTAATCCGCCATGCAGGTTTGGCACGTTTGAGGTGCTCAGTAATCCTATGAGGGATGCCAATGGTCGCCTTGACAACACGCGTAGCCTGTGGTGTGGCTTGGGAGCGGGCATTGCTGAAGCTGTGTTGGTAGTCTGTCCCATGGAGACGCTCAAGGTGGGTTGTCAATCAAATGTAGCGCAGAAGCATGTGTTTAGAGGGAAAAACGGTCATAAAAATTGAACACTTCAACTAAGCATGCTTCATATAGCGTGTATTATTTATGTTATTTAATTTTTGGTTAGGTCCTACTGATGCTGGGATACTTATTGATGTTGTTTACACATAAATGCATACTGCAGATGAAGAGATTGTTATAAAAGTGAAATGTACGAAAAAAATGTTAATGTATTTGAAGTTAAAAGAGTTCCAGTCTTTCCTGCTCACGCCTTATCTTCCCTTATCTCAGGTGAAGTTCATCCATGACCAGTGCTCACTACGTCCGCGGTATCGCGGCTTCTTCCATGGTGTTCGTGAAATCATAAGGGACCAAGGTAATACTGAGTGCTTAAGACTGTCCGACAGTATCTCTTCATTTAGCCACTTAAGACTCAGGTCTGCTGCTCCCCCTGTCATTTCAATAACAGGATGATCAACTTTACCCCTTTGTGTAGGCCTTTGATTCTTATTTTAACATTGGCAAATTACCATTTCTCGAATAAAACTTGTTCAGACTACTTTGGCACTAAACAGTGATGAAAGGTTCCCTTCAAACTGAATTCAAACGGCCACGGTTTGCCTGTCATTATTGCACATATAATATTACATCATATAAAAATAGGTCCTATTGAATTTTGTAGGCATTCGAGGCACTTACCAAGGGCTGACGGCAACAGTGCTGAAACAAGGGAGCAACCAGGCCATCCGCTTTTATGTCATGAACTCCCTACGGAATTGGTACAAAGGTGAGTGGCTTTTCATCATGCATACTAAGCTTGGCTTGCTTTATGAGTCTAGACCTCATAAAATGTTTGGAAATGTTTTTTGTTTAGGACAAGTGTGACCTCTCTCTGACCTGCGTTTCCTAGGTGATGACCCCAGACGTGACATGCACCCAGTGGTGACCGCTATGTTTGGTGCCACGGCTGGCGCAGCCAGTGTGTTTGGCAACACGCCCCTTGATGTGGTCAAAACCAGAATGCAGGTAACGTGTGCTGATAGACAAATATACTCTAGGTGTTGGCAGTGAGGATGACGAGAGACGATGTATTTCTCACTGCAGTTGTCTGGATTAGTCTGTCATTAATTAGCCACAGGCTGCTAGCTGTCCTGGGATTAAAACAGTGTATAGATCTTTCCTTGTGTAATTTGGCTGAGTATGTAGTTTCGGGGGAATTACGAAAACAGAATGAAACCATCGTGACAGATCAAATTAGTTTCATGTAGGAAGTGTGACGGTAAATACAAAGGAAGGACTGTAGGAGTTAAGGATTCCTGTAAATCCATTCAGATTTGCCCAGCCTTTGTGTTAAACCATGGTTGTGATGAAGTACCTGTGAATCTCTAGGGCTTGTTAAACCTTCGGTCTTACATTTCAGGGTCTGGAAGCTCACCGCTACAGAAGCACGGTGGACTGTGCATTCCAGATACTGAAGAACGAGGGACCCCAAGCGTAAGCATCTTCTGCCAATTAATAAAACTCTCAAGTATTCATGTGTCTCCCATACCGATATTGCTTCTGGAGAAAATATTGAATATTCATTCTCTCATCTAACCTTGTGCTTCCAGGTTCTACAAAGGCACTGTGCCTCGACTGGGCAGAGTGTGTCTGGACGTGGCCATCGTCTTTGTGATCTACGAGGAGGTGGTCAAGCTGTTAAATAACATGTGGAAGACCGAATAGGGAGGGAGAAGTGCCCTGGTACTTACCTGAATGGTGGAGCGGTAGACAGCAGATAGGGGAAGGTGTACTCTGGCTAAGAGTGCTACAGGTGCTACATAGGTTTAACTGGGAGTGCTACATAGGTTTAACTTGGATTCCTTTCCAAAGAGAGTACACCATCTGTGTCTGTGGAGTTAAAACAAACTGCTGACAAAGAAGCTAGATGTTAATGCACAACTTTTGTTCGTTATCGAAATACTTGTTCAGATGTTCAGCCTTGCACAATATGTTTGTTTTTATTTTGTTTTTTTTTTCACTGCTGTAAACTTGTTACAAGTGTCTTGTTATTCACCATGCTCTTACATAGTTTGGTACAGAACAAAAACAATGTAGTGTATGGATACCTTGTACCTAAAAGAAGTGTTAGTGAGCAATACAAGAAAATGCTCCATCTTTAAAACTCTGAACAATTTCTCTTCCTCAGCATGAAGTTAAAGTAGCTCTGTGGCACTCAAAAACAACAAACTACAGTTGTCATTTTGCAGATCAACTATAGCTCAAAGGCTCATGGTGAACCTATGCTGCTTTGATATTTTAGCACTATTTTAGTTTTTGTTACATATTGACATGACACTGAAGTATTCTTATCAATTGAGACAAATGCAAGTAAAAAGATTTCCCTGTATTAAATTAAACACATTAAACAAACACATTAAACACTACCAGATTTGCCGCAATTGTGGAACAATTGTGCCGCAATTGTGGAACGTCTTTTAGCGACAACTTACATATGAACTTGTTTTTTATTTCAAGTTTACACAAGCAGCGGGGTAGGCCTACGTTCATTCTGAAATCATGCCGCAAGCAGGAATTCTCGAAGTTGCGTTAGGCTACAGCAACGCTAATTTGTTAAGCATGGTTTCAAGTTATTTATTGGGACTATTCCTATTTTAGGGGGAAAATCCAGAGCATCTGAAAAGATATCACAACCACCTGGTCAAAAAAAAGTCTAGTGTAACCTGTGATACATGCTGAATTCTGCACACACACACGTTTATATTATTTGGTGTTTTATTTGCAAATGATCAATGAGAAAACACACCTATGACCTATGAGGGAAAACATGATTCAACCCCCCCTCCCCTCCATCTGTACTGTATGGAAAACTACACGATTTTATTTGACAGTATTTCACCATTCTGTACAAACATAGCCATCATAGTTCTGCAGAAAAGAGTGGAAGCATATCTGGGTATTTACATCAGCAGTAGACAGTAAGCACCTCAGTCAGAGTGTGGAATTGAGACGAGTACTACGGCCTACAGAAGCAGATTAGCTGGAGATTAGACCAGCATCAACTCAATCTCAGCTCTCCGAGAGCTGCCTGCCAGCAAGTGTAAGGATGAACCATAACAGACAATAAAAAGGCACAGTGTACCACCACTGCATACACCACCTCCCTCCTCTCCTCTCCTCTCCAGCCTCTCCTCTGGTTGTGTACTCCGTCCTGCGTGAGAATAAAGCAATCTATCTGGGTCAGACAGTTCATTGTAGGTCACTGGACGATTAGGTGCTGGTTCAGCAGTGTTTCTGTTGATGAACTCTTCATAGATTGGGGCCAGGGATCTTTTCGTTTCTTTTTTTTTTTTTTCACTGGATGGTGCAGAGACTGGGGTCTGGTCTGACTACCTCCTCCATCTAGAAACATGAGAGAGAGAGAATGTAAACAAACATGACAGGTGTTCAGGTGGGTGGTAATCTAAATACATTACTGTTAGCCTTAGGGGGCGGGGTTCTACAAGATGAGTGTTTATTTTTGTCTTTCATGTTGACAGACTGAATGGAGAAAGCCTCTAGTATCGGTCATGAAATGTCTTTCTTGTAAAGGCTTGTAAAAGCTTCATTGATTTCCTAAGGGAAAGCAGCTCAACATGATGCACACCTCACATAATTACTAATGCCTTAAGGTAGGTAAGCTATGGTATTACATTCATGTACAAATATAGGCATATGAGTGTTTGTGTGTGTGTGTGTGTGTGTGTGTGTGTGTGTACTCACATCCTCAGACACTTGTCTTTTCCCCCACTGGCGACTCTCTGGCCATCAGGACTCCAATCCACAGCAAACACCTGACACAACATTTTAACAAAAAATGCTTTAGCTTACTCTGTGTGATAAGTTACTAAAATGTGTGAGAAACAGAGGCTCCAAAATATTCACAGATAAGTTAAAGCGTTTTTTTAAAGTGTATTTTTGGGTCTTTTTGCCTTTATACTGACAGGAAATGCACCCAGACCCAGCACACCAATCTCACCAGAGAAAGGACATCAATTAAACATGTTTTTTAACCGGTTCGACTCAGTCGACTACTCAGAGGAGTGCTGCAGTCAGCTGGATGCACTCCCCCTGCTGGACCCAAATGACCCAGACCCCTTCTCAGAGGAGGATGTCAGGCGGCAACTGAGGAGATGCAAGCCAGGCAAGGCCCCAGGGCCCGATGGGATCCCAGCAAGGGTGATTAAGACCTGTGCCACTGAACTCTCTGCAATAATCCACCCACTCTTCTGTGAAGTCTACCATCAATGCAGAATCCCCACCCTCTGGAAAACCGCTACAATAATCCCAGTACCCAAAACACCACGTCCCAAAGACCTGAATGACTTCCGCCCCATCGCCCTCACACCCATCCTGATGAAGTGCCTGGAGTACCTGCTGCTACAAAACATCCTGCCACATGTCCGCCCACATCTGGATCCTTTTCAATTCGCCTACAGGACCAAGAGAGGCACTGAGGATGCTGTGGCATGCCTGCTGCACCTCCTCCTACAACACCTGGATTCCCCAGGCACAACTGCCAGGATTCTGTTTGCAGATTTCAGCTCTGCATTCAACACCATTCAAAGACACCTACTGATCCAGAAACTGCGCCACCCCAACGTCCCCTCCCGCCTGATCCATCTCCTCCACAACTTCCTCACCAACAGACAACAGTCCGTCCGGGTAAGCACAACAACCACACCTGCACTGACCTCCAACACAGGAGCCCCGCAGGGTTGTGTACTAAGCCCCTTCCTATACACCCTCTACACAAACGACTGTACCAGCCCCTCATCCAACACCATACTCCTCAAGTACGCCGATGACACCGCGATCCTTGGCCTCCTCACAGACACTCATTCAACCCAAGAATATCTCAACACAGTCTCTCACTTCACTCAGTGGTGTGGAAATAGCTACCTCAAACTCAACATCAGCAAAACAAAAGAAATGGCTTTTGGATCCACACAAACCCACCATCCCATCATCATTTCCAATGAAACAGTGGAGACAGTAGACCATTTCAAATACCTTGGACTCACAATTGACAATAACCTCACCTTTGAACATCACACAACAGACATACAGAAAAAAGGAAACCAAAGACTGTCGGCAGTGCGCAAACTAAAAGGACTTCATGTGGCCCCTCATCTACTCCTACTACTGTATACCAGCATTGTCCAACCCATCCTTTTATACTGTTCCACCTGCTTCTTCAACATCCTTACTGTAAAAAACCGTAACAAACTCACCCAACTAACCAATACTGCTACCAAAATAATAGGTCTACATACCCCAAACCTACAAGAACTAAACACTAAGGCCATCGCACGTATTGCTCATTCAATAGCCCTGGACATTACCCACCCACTCAACCGCTACTTCTCACCCCTACCCTCTGGCAGGAGGTTTAGTAGCATAAGGTGCAATAAAGCCCGCTTCAGCAGAAGCCTAATCCCCCTAGGAATCCAAACACTCAACAACACAAAGACCCACAGATAAATATATGCAGTGCAAAAAAAAAATGTATGTAAACCCCAATATTTTATGTAAAGGTCTGTGTCCATTACCTGTGATGTATGTAAGGTGTATGTCAGTATGTCATTCCCATGTCTGTGTTCATGTATGTGCATCTCTGTGCCTGTGACCATGCAGGATGAAAAGCTGTATGGAAAATGTGAAAAAGAATTTCCCCAAGGGGACAACTAATAAACTAACTAACTAACTAACTAACTAACATTTGGATAGGACAGTGAAGAGTAACAGGAAGTAAGTGGGTGAGAAGGATGGGGTGGGATCGGGAAATGGCCGCAGGTCGGATTCGAACCTGGGTCCACGTGGGCACTTGTACCCGTACATGGTATGAGCACTGTAGCCTGTTGCACCACAGCATCCCCCTAAAGGGCCTCATTAGTGGAATTTAAGATAATAATATGAATCTGAAGTGTGCACGCTACTGGAAATAACAATGATTGATAGCTAAGATCAGACATATTCCCAGACATATTCCAAAATAACCCAACTGAAGAGCTTTAACTGGTGAATTCAGACATGAGCCAGATATGGCCTTCACCTCGTCAGCGTGTCCCGGCAGGTCAGTGTGTAGTTTGCCCGTTTTGACGTCCCACACTTTCAGAGTGCTGTCGCTGCTGCCGCTCACGAGCAGACGGCTGTCCGCCGACCACGCCACCTGGTACACGGCAGACACGTGGCCACGCAGGGACGACAGGTACCTGACAGGAGAGAACAGGAAGTCAGGAACTCAACACCTTCATGCGAGGGGTATGAACAAAGATCCTTTAGAAATATCCCATGAGTCTCTCATTTACTGATTTTGGAGTTAGGAAGTGCTACCGGTCTCAGGGGTACTACTGAAAGTTGCAAAACCCACATCACACAGATACAGGAAACGGCTCTGGAATTAACAGCCTCTCTGCCATGAATTATCACGACAACTCACGAAAACTCTCACATTGAACATAGAACATTAGGTTACTCATTCCACCAATAAGGGAATCACTGAAGAAAAGAGGCTTGACTGTAGCCTCTTAGCGTTGATGGATGGTCAATACAACAGACGCTTAGCAAAGGACCGCAGTGGACGAGAGGAGATAGAATTGCATGGAATTAGTATAATGGCTACAGAACTGGGGCGCGTTTCCCAAAACCATAGTTGCTAACGCAAAGTTGCTAACGTAGTTGGGCGCTGGGCGGTAAACAGAAAAGTTGAGGGTTCAATTCCCAGCTGCCACCATTGTGTCCCTGAGCTAGGCACTTAACCCCAAGTAAGTAATTCCCACAAAGAAACCCTGCTGTAGGTTATCTGAGCTCTCTTACTTGCCGGTGCGTCCATCCCAGATTTTGATGGACTTGTCGAAGGAGGCGCTGGCCAGCAGGCGCGTGTCTGGCGAGAAGAGGACCTCGTTGATGAGCGCTTGGTGACCCGTGAGGCGTGCCACGGGCTTCTTCTCCTCCGCTGGGTTCCACATGAACAGCGTGAAGTCGTCCGAGCCTGACACTAGCCGCTCAGAGCCCTGGCCCTTAGGGGAGATGACAGACGGTGGACAGTGACCGGTGGTGAATAAGAGCTCAGGCAGACTTTTTTTGGTTCCTATAACTTATTCAGGAACAACCCCTTTTTTGCAACTAACATGGTTATGGGGTATATGGGCAATTGATAAGGACATTACAACGTAACTTTTTACTGATAATATAATGAATTCTGTCAGCCTAGTTAGTTCAAAAGGAAAACAAACAAAAAACACATTCTCACCCTGACTTTGTTATACCGTTCCAGAGCCTTTTCTTTGATTTCCTCTACTGTAAAACACATTAAATAAAGAGTAATAAAATACAGGTAACTACAGAACACACACAGATAACACATGAATAAACAGTAATGAAAGACAAGTTAACTACAGATAGATAGATAGATCAAATACAGATAGATCCAGCACACGGAAGACATTTTTTTGTGTAAGTGCTACTTGGTGTGTCTACATACATGAGCCTTTGAGGTCCTGCGCGTTGATTGTAGCCGCGGCCGGCTCGAAGGCACCGGTCCTGAGGACGTAGTCAGTGCTGAGTGCCAGAGTGTTCACCCAGTGGGCATGACCCTGGAGGGTACGACACTGGACCCCCTAAGAGCGAGAGGGCAGCCAAGGTCAAAAACATGCCAATGAATTAAAAACAGCCATTGGGAATATTTATTACAACAACACCACATTGCATTTATATAGTGAAATCAATGTGTAGCACCCACCAAGGCACAATAAACCAAACTGAAAGCCTGAGGGTCCTATTAAAGGTGCTATAAGCGATGTAACACAGTTTCTGAGCCAACATTTTTTTTGTCACATACAGTTAACATCACCTCACCATCCACTAGCTGCCTGCGCCCCTAATACACTGTAAAAAGGTCTCCGTGGACAGCCTAGGCTCCAAAAACGGCCACAAAAACAACTTGGGCCAACCTTGCCCATAAAAACATAAGAAACTGTTACAGCAAATCACCGGCGAGATGCACGGGAAAACACACCTACATATGCAACTTGCTTCAAAAACTTTGTCAAATTGCTGCGATGTGTCTCTTGAAATCAAGACTTAATTCACTCTATCTTGTGATGTATAGAAATGTCATCATGCAAAGCCCCCACAAACCCACTCACATCCTTGGCCCTCCAGACTTTGATGGTCCGGTCCTGTGAGGAAGTGTACAGGAGGCCGTCCCCGCCCCACTTCACACAGGTGACCGACTGGGTGTGACCCGTCAGAATCTTTTCACAGCGGCCCAGGACCGTGTCCCAGATCCGAACACTCCCGTCCTTAGAGGAGCTGGCCAGGTGCCGACACTCTGGGTTCCTGTGACGAAGACGGTGGTGATTAGGACAAAAAGCAGAACAGTTCCAGTGTGGAGAAAAGGTTTGTGAAAATGCTCCTCATAGGCTGCAAAACAGCAAGTCATTATAGTATTGGCAAAAATGATGGATTACAGCAACATCCAAAAATCACAATTAAACAATTGAGATAAAAAACATGTCTTAATCTATGTTCTGAATGGTGAGTTTGAAACATGTTTAACACTGTTATGTTTAATAGACCTTGGCGACATTATAAACACCATCTGTAGTATGGACAAAACCAAAATAATAGGCAACCCTTTAGGGCACATACGGTCATTGAGAAATAACTCAGCCATTCTAAATACAGAGACTCCTTCTGTTAAAGGCTTACAGAGCACACACATGCCTTTTAAAGCAGATCACTAGATCCACAGCAGCAGTAGTAGCAGCAGCAGAAGCGTTTATAACTCACAGGTGCAGCGGCTCCCAGCAGAGCCAGGTGATCCATTTAGAGTGGCCCGTAAGAGTCTTGCCCAGCTGCTGTCCTGTAACCGGATCCCACAGGCAGATCTGCAGAGGACACATTGCTATCACTAACACAACACAACACGGCAAGGCACAGCATGGCACGCCATGAGACAGACGTTAGAGCCACACGCGCCCCACTAAACTCATCATGTTCGTCATCACATAACACAGACTTGCTCCAGATCTGCACCAGGATGGCTTTGCAGCCCCAGGTTAGCTGTAGGGGCACTGAGGTTCTTCCAGGTGACCCAACACACAAACACGTAATGGAGGTAATTTGGGGTGCCTTTGTAACCCTCACTTCCATTTTTAAGCACCAGACCTGTAAGCCTTCATGTTAGGGCTGCATGATTTGGGGAAAATATCTAATTGTGATTTTTCGGTCCGATATTGCGATCGCAATGTGATTAGCAATATTAATTTTGAAAGTCAAGCTTCAGTTCAATATTCCAAATTGCGCCTAAATTACGGGCCACTTCTGATTGGTGAACATCAATAGTGCATGAGAAGCAGTGCACTCCTTTTCGGTGAGCTTCAATCACTGTTACACAAGCACTGTTACAAAGTTCAAATTGCGATTTCGAATAAAATTCGATAAATTGTGCAGCCCTACTTCATGACAAAGAAAGGATCAACTTAACTTTCATTAGGCTGGTTGTGTATATTGCTCTCTTACGTATACTGACTGGTGCTCTTCAAATTGTTATAATATACAAACAACTCTTGGATTCAGTAACCTTGTTGTTATTTGCCAGTGCCTTGTGCATCATGTTCATTAACTGCTTTAGGAACTGATGTATTTATTTACCTGGCTGTTTTTGCAGCCTGAGGCCAACTTCTTGCCATCCGGAGACCAGGAGATGGCCAGAACCCAGTGTGTATGGCCTGGAGGGAAGGTGGACAAAGCGGTGGTTAAAAGACAGACACAGCCTGTCACATGCTAATGGCATTAGCGCAGGCTTAGGCAGTCACCTTTAGCAGTATGGTGGGGAGTCTCCGTGCTCAAATCCCAGAACCTTACAGTGGTGTCACCTGAGCCGCTGGCTAAGTACCTGTTGAAAGACAAAAACTATTTTAAAGGACATGAACTTAAAAGTGTGATTTGTTTAAACACCCTGGCAGAGCAGCCATTGTAAGTCTGTAAGTAAATTACTCTGAAGACAACTTCGTCTCCGCTAGGACTCAGCTGTTCCTGAGTCCTTGAAATCATCCTGTTTCACTAAACTCATAGATCTAGGTTCCCAATATGGGTTATTCTGTGTCAAATAATCAGAATCAGAATCCAGGAACATGGTTGCCGCATCGTCTCAGATTTTTCTCAAAGTTGGTCTACATCAGTGTACCCCAAACTACGGCCCGCCACCTCATTTTGGGTGGCCCCCCAAAACATGTCCGTGGTATATAGCATCTGGCCTGCACAGGAGTACGACATCGTCAAACTATGACCTCCGTAATTTCCCGGAATGAAATGTAGGCCTACCTGCAAACAATGTAAGAGGCCTATGCTGACTGCATCAGTGCTCAAAGTATTCTAAAAGTTTATCAATTAATTGTTAATAACTAATTAACTTCTATTCAAGTCATGGACTTTCTGGAATAATTATTTCTATTTTTATTCACTCATTCAAATGTTCATAGAGTTCACAAAGTTCTCATCAGGTTATTTCAGATGTTTTTGCCAGCACTTCATAAAACTCTCATAGTTTGAGAACTTTAAATTATTTGTAGGATATTGTTTGTTCACAACACGTTTAATTAGAACTAATAGGAGACTTTAGTCAGAGCCAGACTTACTTTCCTGTAGGGCTGAATGATACAGAGATGACTGCTTCAGTGTGACCCTCCAGGGAGCTTGTGCAGCGCGCTACTGCCCGCACCCTGAACACAGCCTGGGGTTGGTAGACCACGGGCAGCACCTGCTCTGTCTCCACACCCAGGGCCTGCACACACGTCCTCAGGGATGACACTACTTCAGCGTCCTTCACAAAGAACAACAGCGGCACTGGCTCTTCCTGTGTTGGACGATGGAGGAAAGGGGCATGTGTGAAAACTGGGTCAGTGTTTGTTTACATGCGGTCACCTCACTTCTGTTAACAGGAAATTACTCGTCTTGATGTGTTAATTGATTGTCAATAACACCTACTTATATGATTATTATCTAAACTGTAAATCATGTCTACTAGGAAGAGTTTAAGATTAACTTTACATTAACATTTATTCATTTAGCAGACACTTTTATCCATAGTGACTTACAAAATGAGGAATAACATTCAAGCTACATTGTAACGAAGACTTTCGGTAACAATACTACAAGCAGAGGGTGAAATAGCTGAAGTTTAAGTACTAGTCATAGTGTGTAGTTGAGGGAGATAGTGGTAGGAGAGGTAGGTAGAAGGAAAAATGTAAATGTAGGTAGGAGGTAAAAAGGAAGTGCATGTAAGGTGTGTTGGGTTGTTAGACGTGTGAAAAGAAGAGGTACTCTCGGAGGAGTTCGGTCTTCAAAAGTATCTTGAAGATAGGGAGGGATGTCCTTGTGGTAGCACTTGGTAGGTCATTCCACCAGTGGGGAACAACAAATGAATAGTATGGACTGGCATGTGTGTAGGGGCCCAGGGGGCAGTGCAAGATGATAGAAAAAGCCTTTATGAGAGCATTTAAGTAAGTGGGAGCAGACCTAGCAATCACTTTGTAGGCATGCTTTAGTGACTTAAATGTGTGGGTGGCTAAGAGTAGACAGTGGACCTCAATAAACAGCAGGATAACGTGTGCCTTTGTGGTGGATCGATAACGTGCCATTGCGTTCTGGACCATCTTTGGCAGTTTCACCGCACAAGCCGGTGTTGGGTTGGGTATGATTAACTCCGTCTACTCTACAGTCTACCAACTGTAGTCAGTCAACAGACTGCAGCAGATGTTCAGCATCATCTGTCTTTCCATACAGACGAAAATGGCATCCCATCCGGGCCCAACGATGTCAGATCAGACGCCTCATCCACTCACCTTCTGGAGGAGGGCATTACAGACCAGCTGCAGTTTGTCCGGGCCGATGTCGAGAGGAACATCGAAAGGTGATCCAAGGGCCTCACCAGCTTCATCCTGAAACTGGATGAGCATACGTTCCACTTCCTCTCCACTCATTATCCCTGCTACACATAATAATAAATGGCAATGTCATCATACAAGAATTACTAACGTTACATTAAGCTGTAACAAGTGCAAGTGTTAAAGCTAACTCGGCAACATGGTTATTATCAAATTATCATACGCAGGCTTTTGCGAACTACGACAAGTCACATGCTCTTAAACGTTTCGGATTCGTAGATGGGTCTTCGTTTCATTACAATATAGGCTACCGTCATATTATACCCTTATCCTAACCTCTGTGGGGATTTCTTGCTCACTAACTAGGCTAACTTTAATTTGCTCCGACAGCTGATTCGGACAACGTACGATGTATCTTGTTGATAGCCTACGTGCGGGGAAGTGGGAGAATTTTTGGGTGAATCCACCATACAAATGTTGAAAACTGAATCGTATGTGTTAAGTTGAGACAACGTACCCTGGTAGTATATTGGACAGATGCTCGGAGATGTAGCTGACCAGAAAAAGTTAGTTCACACGTGTGTCCATTTGACAACACAGACGCAGTTTAATCGCATCATACTTTCGTCATTAACATGCGACCAGCACTGACGGTTGGTCGGATCCGGTCGGATCATGCTGGTGCTGACTGCCATCTTGTGGCAATGATTTGAACAAATGATGACTAGACGCATTGGTGTTTTGTGGTAGGCCTACAATATCTGTGTTTGGTGTTGTCCGTAACCTGTGTTTGGTGGTGTTCACGTGCCATATCTCAAACATTAGGCTATTTATGAGTTGCCCAGTGCTCTCCGTTCCTGTGGTAGTTTTGGGTCGTTTAAGAGGGGTCTAAAGACATTCCTGTTCAACATACACTTAGTTCTTTAAGCGCTTCTTATGCATTATGGTTATAATAATGTTTTATTTCCATTAGGCTGTTGATTAATATCACATTATTGTTAATTATTGATATTCTCCAATATAGTCTTACCATGTCATTGTTTTTTACATTTTGATTGAATGGACATTATTGTTTATTATTGCTTTTTCCCTTATTTTCATTGTTTATTTTATTAGGCTATTGATTGAATTGACATTGTTGTTTATTATTGCTATTCTCCTTATTATAGTTTGACCAACTTTCTAATCTCGTCCCTGTTAAATTTGAAATATTATGTTGTTTTTGTATTTGTGTGTCGCTTTGGACAAAGGCGTCTGCAAAATCCCATAACCATAACAATTTATCACAAAGTAGGCTGATTTTAAAAATCTTGTATAGGCCTATGAATTAAATGTTAGGCTACCTGAACTAATGAACTGCATGCACACATTAAGCATATATAAGCATTTTGTACTTTATTTTGCTTAATTTCTACCTGTCCCATGGTGTAGCCGTCATTACTATGCATAAACTAAAGGCACTCTGCCCCTGTTTTTTCCATCAAAAAATTATTTGGTAGCCATGGTAACCTAATATCATGGATGTCAAGCAGAAAGATTGATGCCTTGATGTCCAGAAAATCTAGCCTACTCTTTATCCCTTGTTTTGGACATACAGCATAGATGGATTTTTAAAATCACTTCAAATGGTGTAGGCTATTAGCCTAGGCCTACACGTAGAAAGCTATCTACACTTGCTTGGTCATCATCTTTATATTATATTAGCCTATTATATCTATCAGGGTAGTTTTTCGACATAAATGTAATCACCAACACAGTCATTACCAGCACATTAAATGTAGTGGTAGTGACGACTGTGTTGGTGATGACATTTTTGCAGATACCTTTAACATACCGGTAGCCAGTAGCCAGTGGACCTGAAAAAGAGAAAAGAGGCTAGGCCTAGGCTACTCTTTTTTTTTTAAAACGTTTTTTTGTTGTTGCTCAAAGTCACTTAAATTTGGGCTCCTAAATTATAAACATTTAATTGCAATAGATTACGATCAGTGATTTGTCATCACCGCAACAAATGTCATTACCAGAACTGCAATATTATCACCATCACCATGCATATTTATACCAATAGATTATATAAATTACAATAAATGACAACAATTAGATATTTTTGACAATGTTGGACAGTGTAAATTGCAACTGGATTAAAACAGAT
Organism: Alosa sapidissima; assembly: GCF_018492685.1. NCBI lineage: Eukaryota > Metazoa > Chordata > Actinopteri > Clupeiformes > Clupeidae > Alosa > Alosa sapidissima. Next base: position 19,751,467 of record NC_055961.1, read on the forward strand.
TTGATATATGGGATTTATTTCAAATACATTTATATTCCAAGCCAGGGTCATGTGGTCAAGTGATAAATCAAAAAATAAGATAGGGTACTTAAATAACTACAATTCATGTTGCAAGTAAAATTCAACCATTTTAAGATACAATAGACTTCATGTGAAACCATGAAAGGTTGTAAAAGCTCATTTAATCATTTAATCTTTAAAATGTATATATTAAATAATGTGGTGGTAATGACACATTTACCTGACAAAATGACCTGACATGGCAAGAATTCCTAATTCATTCCTTTATATTATGGTCTCAACCAAACGCACAAGGTCACTCCTATCAAAATAACTGACAATTAATCAAATTTGGAATTTTATTTTTCAAAATGTCAGTAACCCAATTTGACCAGAAATCTGAGAAATACTTGTATATAGTAAACTAGTTTTCCCTTTGCAGATTTATAAAGTTAATCTGTCTATTTGTCTGTCTGTCTATCTATCTATCTATCTATCTATCTATCTAGCCTCTCTGTCTATCTAGCTAGCACTATAAAAATAGCTGTTATAATCTTTCTTCATACTCCACTTGCATATTGTCCTTCACAAGATCACAACTCTGGAAGAGGTGCTCTTTAGATGATTGATATACATATAAATAGACCTAGCCTATCTCTGAACTATTGTACAATGACTTCATAAATGGAATATACAGACTAGCCTACGCTCAGTTTATAACCAAAATGAATTAAAAAAAAAGGTCTCTTATGCACAAATGACCTTGCAATAAAATGTATGAAAAGCTGTGAGTGTGTGTGTGTGTGTGTGTGTGCTAATGCAGGTGTTGTTATATTAATTCTTGGTGCACAAAGAAACAGGCATCATCTAAACACTGTTTAATAACGTTTTAATGTGATCCATTATAATTATGATCATTTTGGTATGCATAAATCATTACATTTCCATACTCAGGAGGGATGCTTTACATCAAATTAATTAACATCAACATACTGAAAAGCCTCTTTCTCTCTCTCATTCATGAATTTTGTGCGTCAATTTGTGTGTTTGTGTAAGTGTGTATGTGTATGTGTGTGTGTGTATTCTTACATATGAGTGTGTACATTTGTATCGTCAATAGGCCTGCTCTTATTTCACATAAACATGCACGCAATTACAATCACTCACAAATCCACAAACAAAAAGGCATCCAACACAGGTACAATATTCAGGAAAGCACTTGATATGAGAAATATGTTTTCTCTATGCACACACAGACACACACACACACACATACACACAGTAGCTAATGCACAAACAATCATATAATCTCCATAATTAAACCAAAACAATTAATACCTTCTATTCTGGTGCTCTCATTGGCGCAGAGAGTGACAAAACAATAGCAGTGACATAATAAAAGAGGAAATAAAAGCCTAAAAGCACAAGAGACTTACAACAGAACTCATCAAAGAACTGATCTTTCACTGACACAATCACGCATGGTGAGAAGTACATCATTTGGAGACTCCTAGAAGGCACACTGAACAAATGGCAGGTGCACGTGGCAATGTTCAGCTCCGTCACAGCTGGGCGTCAAGTGGATCTCTCTCTCTCTCTCTGGGGACCTCTGTGCAGTCTCACTTGTCCAGTCCATTGATGTTCTCCGGCACAAGACCCTCCAGGACAGCTTGTTTGGATTCCTGGATCTAAGGGACGCAACAGACCAAACAACGGTGAGTCTAATCAATCATCTTTCCTCTGTTGTGGCTAGCGTGGGTGCTGACCATGGTATTAGATTGCACCAGAGGTATTGATTGACGTACCTGAAATGTGCGGCTGAGTCCCACGATGCTCTGCATGTTGGTGCTGTAGTAGCCGAGGATATAATGCCCAGAGAGCAGCGGAAGATCGTCTCCCTTCATACACACCTACATGATGTCAACAAGACCATTAGACACATGGGAAACACACACACACACACACACACACACACACACACACACACACACACACGTCTAGGCCTACATACACATATGTGCAAACATACGGACACATAAATATCTCGTTCTTTCACTCAAATTCAATTGAATTTTATTGCCATGATCAATTATGTATACAGTGTAGCCAAAGCAAGGTGCAACATTAAAGAAAAACTCTTATGCACACACACACACACACACACACTGACTGTAACAAACTGGGCCATCACTCCATACACCTAAGGGTTTTTAACAGATTTTTACCTTCACAAGATCATTAACGGGAACCTCATAATCTTTTGCCCAGGTAAAGGCCACATAGTCATGGGGGCTCTTGAAGTCAGTCTGCAAAAGGAAGAAAGAACGCATCCTGTGAGAAATTATGGCAACATACTCATGTCTATGCAATAATACACTGTTCATTGGTTCAGCCATAACTGATTAAGAGAGAATTATCTGTAATGTTACTCATTTGTTCTTATGAACAGATGCCACATTTATTTCCTTGGCATTATACCTGTGCTCTGCCCAATGGCAATAAGGCAGGGATCACACTGACCAGCGGCAAGCGTTAGGTTTCCTATTATTCTTTATGGTTTGGCAGCGGAACGGTTGAGGGTTAGCGTAAAGCTAGTGTTGAATAAGCTGAGCGTTGAACTTGGTTCAACTTTCAAAGTGCAACGCGAACATATTCAATTGTCAGTTTAGGCAAACCATTTGTGTTACTTAGGAACGAAATAGAACTTATTATGGTCTGAGCATTGCGTTACGCATACCAAAGCCGCTTCGTTATTCCCAGTGTGAATGGTTGTACATGGTTTAAGCCTAGTCCTAGACTAAAACTTTAGAAATAGGACATTTTCATTGAAGCTCTCTTTTAGTTTAGGACTAGGCTTAATCCATGTAAGGAAAAGCGGCCAATCAAGTCATGCAGGTTCTTGTCATCGTCATAGTGGTGCTGTTGTTGTGTTTAATGTGGCGAGCTGACCTTGTAGAGGCCGATCCAGTCATAGGTGGAGGCGGGGAAGGCCTCCTGGATGGTGTAGGAGACCAGAACATTCTCGTCAGCACTCCATAGGCCCTCTGCCTCCACTGTCACCAGAGGCCTCTCAAACTTCTTACGCATCTGAGGGAGAGAGAGGTAGAGAAAACAGGTTAGAGAGAGAGAGAGAGAGAGAAAGAGAGTGAGGGACAGGATGGGGGTCAGTGGTTTGATAGGTGTAGCCAGTTGAAAGAGAGACAGACACAAAAAGAGACATGGAGAAAGATGGATGGAGGGGCAGAGGCAGAGGAGAGAAAAAACAGAAAGAGAGAAGGAAACATGCTGAAGCATGAAAATACACAACTGCATTAACCCTTAAAGGTGTAGGTTTTTGAACATTCTAAGTTCCGCAACAATTGAAGGTTCTAAAATTCTATGTTGAATTCAATGAACCCAGATATTCTTTAGAACGTTAATTTCTCAACATTCCCTGCTCCTACTACGGGTTAAACAATGCTGCAGTCACACCCAATAAATTAACATAACACTGGCATCTCTTTGTCAATGGCAACTGCAATTTAACTGTACTGAATAGGTAAATGAAACATTGGCATATATAATGGTTCAATGGTTGGTATAAAATGCTTCCTTCCTCTTCTCTGGTGCTCACCTCCAAGGTGAAGATGCCGATGACAGGCTTGTGGTCGCTGATGCCGTACTCCATGTTACTGGTGTAGACATCCTGCGCCACTTTCAGGGGATACTCCTCGTCATCGTCCACTAGCAGCGATGTCCTGGAGGAGCCCTCATCATCGTCTGTCTTGGGTCGGATTCGCCACAGGATGCGGTCAGTCCAGGCCGGCTTCCTCTTCTTCCCACTGGCCAATCAGAGAGAGAAGGACTGGGGTTAGAGTTATATATTCTTCACTGGTCAATCGGAGAGAGGAATACTGGAAGACTGGGAGTTAGTCCTCAGCTGTTGGTTCTGTGAGTTAAAAAGTCCAGATATATGGGTTCAGGAACCTACTTATAAACTTTTTTTTTTTTACTTCATCCTTTTTATATAGTTCGGTCATTTAACAATGAACCTTTTAGCCATAACCAATTTGTCCTAATCTATATCATAGTATGTAGTTAATGATGAATAGTTCATCAATAGATTAAAAGTTTAAACCAGAGACGGTTGATAATGTATATTAAGGATCTTTGGTTTAACCATCTGAACTACTAAAAATCTGAACTACTACTCTGTGAACACTATACATAATATCATCTGTTATCTTAATCCAACAGAAAATATGACACTTTCTCAAACTATCTATGTAAACATTTGTTATTCACCCAAACATATCAATGGTGTTAGAAAGTGCTCATATGCAGAAGCTGTGTGAAAACAACAAAGAGGGAAATTGGTGACGGCACAATACACTAAACCTTAAGATGTTGGAGTGGACATTTACATAACACACCACCATTCTACAACACATACACGCACACACACACACACACACACACACATATGAAACTACACAAAAAGCGACACAGCTACAGTGATACAGTGATTTGAGCAATGCAAGATCCTCACACACTCAGCTGTCAGGTAGAGAAAGAGAAACTATTGGTGTTTTATGGAAACGCAAGCAGTTTTTCAGCAGGCTGTACCTGGGAAATGATCCCATATCTTCTCAATCAAATTGATCATCGTTTTCTCTAATGAGGTGATTATTGTGACCTATTTCATAGTGGAGATTATTAGGCTGCTCACACCAGCGTGTCGAAGCACAAACCTTGCCAAACACAATAGCAAAACAGCTGTGTAACGTATATATGGATGATAACAGCAAACAGAGACATTTTCCTGAGCTTGTCTCTATTCCTACTATATTTCTTTTTGGTTGGACCTCCACCCTTTTCCTCTCTACCTCTCCTCACACATGGCCAACCTGAACCCTGCCCTGCCCTGCCTTACCCTACCCCCGTGTGCAGAGGACACCCACCTCTTGGGGGCCATCTCCCTGCGCCAGCCGCCCAGGCACACACAGAGAAGGAACCACGTTAGTGTGGTGAGCAGGAGCCCCAGGCCGGTGCTGCAGCGCTGCAGAGGCCTGGGTCTGTACATGGTTAGCGGCAGGAGCAGCGCTCTCTCCCTGACAGACACACACATAGACACGGCACAGGCTATGAAAGGGGATGACACACACGGGACATTTTTTTGAGCAATTTTGCTAGGCAATGATAGTGACCAGTGTTATTTTTGCACAGTCCCACTAATATTAGGAAACACATTTTCATCTGAAGAATGTAAATCAGCAGGGAATTTGTCATGATCATCCAATCAGAACATTAGGGACCTGTCAGGCTGTTGCCCGGCAACACTGCTCAAAAAGTTGGTCCCTGTATCATCGCCATAGCCTAGTACTCTAGGATCAGTAACACAACTCTTTCTAACAACCTAGTGAGTGCTCCCATTATAACCTCTCAAGGAGAAAAGACCAGCTTTTCACATTTTTTGAAGACCACTATCCGGTTGTCAAGTTGTTATACAATAATGTGCCAATAATTCTTTTTTCTGGTCCAACTGGGCCCAGAGTGACTCGTTTTTTCCATAGACAGTAAAAGGGGGAAAAAATCCCCTATTTAGAGTAGCCTACAAAAAAACTGACATTCTACAGTACTACTTACTCACTGCGTCCAATAAATTGGATATCACCCTTGATTATATCATCTGGCTGCACAGCTACACTAATTACACTGTTAAAGTCAAGCGATTGTTTTTTACCCTCACTATAACGAAGGTGATGGTCACAAGGTTTACAGGTTGTAAAAACAGGCTGGCTCCGCTAGTAAACATTTTTGGACGAGAGAGCTGTTAGGCTTGGAAACAACATTGTGACGTCGGACTTAACAACCGAATAGGTTTCGCTATGTAATCAAGCTTCTTACCTATAAATGGCATCAGCATTTGAACGGTAGGTGTCCAAAACTGCATACTGCATTGTTTCAATAAATAGCTTCAGAAAAATAAGACCCTCAGAAACTCTTGATAGACTTGAATAGATAAGTTGGTAGACAAGTTGGAGCAATCACAATGGGTTTTGGTCTCTTTTTATCGCTCTCTCTCTCTCTCTCATACATGGAGAATGGAGGACATGCACGGGAAAGCGTGAGCAATGTGGTGATGAGCAGGACAGACACGCAGTGACATGGACATGCATTGGAGATCAAAACCTTACTTAAAGCCAAACCATGTCTTCTGAAAGCTGTGGATCCAACAAAAGGAAAAAGGGCACATTTGAATCTCTGTATGCTTCTAACATTTCAGAATGTCAAACAGGTAATATATATGGTGACTTTCCAGTTGTCATTTAGTGAATCGAACCTCAAAGAAGAAAATAAATAATGATAATAACAATAAAAGAATAAATGAAAAATAATTCTTGACTCCAGAGTCGATACAGAGTCAGGGATGAAGACTGTACCTGGAATCATACGTGTCAGAGTTCCTGTCAAACTTGTAGGTGGGTTTGAACTGTAAAGGCCCCTCCTCAAACTCCTGCAGCAGAGGTTCCTTCTTCTTCATCACAGTCAGCTGCCATGGCAACAAGCAAGAGAGACAGACTGAGGCAAAAGACATAAACATGGACTACATACTATGGACATACATATATGATATGATTATGAACACATTACTAGCTTACTATTACTACTACTACTACCACCAAAGTCCTTCTAACTCCTGCTGCAAATAATAACAACAACAACAACAACATTTATAATAATAATAATGATAATGATAACCATCATCATCATCATCTTCATAATTACATTTTGTTGTAGTTGCTACTGTTATCAAAATAGTGTTCTGTGGTGATGTAATCCTGTGAGCTGGGTAGCTGGTGGTACCTGATCTTTCGTCCACAGCAGGTTGAACCGGCCGCCCTCGATGGATGAACGCAGGAAGTGCATCCCATGGTCAGCGATACGGAAGTTCAGATCACCAAACCAGAAGACCACTCTAAAGGATACAGATACAAGAGCCATATAAGTGCGTGTGTGTGTGTGTGTGAGAGAGAGAGTGTGTGTGTTTGAATGATTGAGTATATCTGGACAAATAGGTATTTAGATAAACATATGCCCAAAGGGAATGTGTAAGTATCTGTAATTGAGTGAGACAGTAACGGAAGGAACAGGAAAGACAGTGTAATACAAATTCAGAAAATTCTGACTGTAGAACTGAAGAACCCTTGAGGTTGTCTCACTTGTGGTCGAGGACATTCGGTGTGTTGTTGACGTCGAAGTCCTGAGTGTCTAGGATGTACTCAAACTCGTCGACCCGCTGCAGGGCGTAGTTCATGTGCGCAGCCAGGTGGCAGTTGAGGAAGCAGAGCATGTGTCCGTAGAAGGAGAAGCGGATGGACACTCCGCCCTTATTGCCCTACAGGGGCAATTATTACAAGGGATTGTTTAATTTAGTGTAATTTTTATCAGTCACATTTAATACCAAAAAATTGAGAAGTATTTCAACGAATGAGAGTTTTTTTCATTTCACAACTGCATATCTGCATATTTAGGAAATAAATACATGTTTTGCACACAAATACAAACAAAATCCAAAAACACAAACAATCTCACATCTTCTGCCTTACCCAGAACCCGTAGATGCCTGTGCGAGTGTAGGTGGTCTGGACATTCCTGATGTAGGGAACATGAGCTTGTTTGGCAAACAGGAGGATCAGAAGGCCTTGCATTCTTACTGATGTGACCTGCATAGATAATGGTTTATGGGGTTAATTTACACACATGCAGACAAATGACAAGAACAAAATCTGTGGGTATAAAAAATATAGTCGCCCTATCTACTTGTTCTCAAATACTGGTGATGATAATTAGAAGTTAAGACATTTGGCAAGACAAGTTTGTTCGAGCACTTTTTAGAAGTGTGGTATAGTTGCAGTAGATGGGAGTAGATATTGAGATAATATATTTTGCTGTGATTCCCACAGGGAAACAGAACACAGAGAGAAAGGGGGAGTAATAGTGGTAAAGTGTTGACCTACTTATGTGTATGAAATATCAAAGAATGATCCTGAAAATCAAAGAACGATCCTGACAGAATTACACGAGTGTGTGTGTGTGTGTGTGTGTGTGTGTGTGTGTGTGTGTGTGTGTTTTCCCAACACAAAGAGGGCAGTGTTTGTGACTCGTGCACCAGCAATGCTCTCTTGCGAGCTCACTACGGGACTTAATGAGGACCCTGCTCAAGTGTTCTATTGTTCCATTGAACCTACAACATCACGTGTGTGTGTGTGTGTGTGTGTGTGTGTGTGTGTGTGTGTGTGTGTGTGTGTGTGTGTGTGTGTGTGTGTGTGTGTGTGTGTGTGTGTGTGTTTGTGTGTGTGCGCTTGCCTGAGACACATATTTTCACATACCAACACACTTTCATTCTTTGAGTGTGACTCCCTGGATTTAGGCCATGTGGTGCACATACCTTTACTTAGCCTGTGTGTCTGTATGTGTGTGTGTGTGTGTGTGTGTGTGTGTGTACCTTAACATAGCCTTTTGGTGCCAGTGTGTCCATGAGGAGGTGACTCCAGGAGTCCTCTACGATGAGGTCTGATATGTACCTGACTGGTGTAGCACTGACCTCCTGCAGACTACACACACACACACACACACACATTAATCCCCACAACACCTACATTTACAGCATGTCTTTACTGTGCCCATTGCCCATACAGTGTCATCAGACTGCCAGCCCAAAGCATTTCTTACCCAATCACGTAGAGGTCAGTAGCAGTCTGCGAGTCCAGCCGCAGCAGAGAGGTGACATCACGAGGGGGTTCCGCTGTGGCAACGTTCCACGTGACCATGTGAAGCCTGAGGGAGAGGAGAGAAGAAAACGCAGGTTGCCACAGACTGGTAGCTAGGAGGAATGGAGCAACAGGTAAATAAACAAACAAACAAACAAACAAACGGATAAATAAACAACGTGACTTTGTAATCATTTGAGACAATAATGCCTTGTGGCTAGCTTGATATCAAGCTTTACCAACCTCCATGGTAATACATGCCATACTTGGGCAAGCCTGATCACTATGAGCAGAACAGAAGAGACAGACTGCAGAAGAGACTATGGAATTGAGAAAGAGCAAGATATCGACAGACACAAAGACTCGAGACACGAGATGAATGTCCACAGTTAATGATTCCGTATAAATAAAAGTCTGAACTGAAAAGATGAATGAGGGGCTGAGAGTCAGGCTTCTCTCTCTCTCTATCTCTCTGTCTCTTTATCTTTCTCTCTCCATCTTTCTCTCTATCTTTCTCTTTCTCTCTTTCCCTCTATTTTTTCTCTCTCTATCTCCCTCTCTCTCTTTTTCTCTCTTTCAATCTCTCTCTCTCTCTCTCTGATGTCCACCTGAGGAACTCTTTGTTGGTCCAGCGTCCGCACAGGTTGAAGGCCTCGTCCAGTGTGCGGGACACCTCCTCGTTAGTCTCTTCGTCCGAGCTCAGGTCCTCCACGCAGGTGAGCAGCTGCGAGAGCCGTTGCCGCAGCATCAGACGGCCCGTGGTGGACTGGGACGTGCTACTGGACGAGCTGTCCGAACGGACACGTGGAAGTTCCAAACACTCAGCCATTTGGCCTATGACCGTGTGTGACCTACTGGCTTAGACGAGTGAGAGGTTACAGCTGCTCGTAAGGTTTCTGTCACCCACAGTGACCAGTGAGAGCTTCACACTCTTCAGAGTAAATGTCTTTGGTAGATTCGCAAGATGCTGACCTCTGCTCAGTGGCAAAAACGCTGGAGCAACACGCTTCAAACAATATAGCATTCACAGCAGTACACTGAAAATAAATAACAGTTCATCAAATGGTATAAGTCACTTAGGTGATCAACAACAGTTAATGCTAATTTTAGTTTTCTTTTTAGTCTTTAAAATGTCCTCTTTCTGTTTCTTCAAGTATGTTTCCTCCTCACAATCTTCTGATCTGCTTCATCTTAAAAATCTCCAGTCCATGCCATGTATCTCTGATGGGATTATATTTCAAATTTGCACAAACCCCAGTTGAAGTTGGCTGTCTGATAAAACAGCTTCAGGCAATGTGTCGTTCCAGGTAAAAATTTCACTGAACTTCACTCAAAACTCAGACCAAACAGTGAGACGAGTGTCCTAAAATAAGAAACACCTTGAGATCATTTATGAATCTAATCATCTCCAGCCGCGAGTAACCTCTCACTCACACACACACTGTCTCTCCCCTCTCTCTCCCGAGTATGATGGAATGAGAGAGTCCAAGCAGAGCTGCAGGTTTTGGGGGCAGAACTCACGGATTAGGGCCCTAATCTGGAGCACCAGAGCGCCACGTGGGAGCAGGTGTCAGCATAAGGAATACCCCCAAAGCACATGAACGGAGGCCTGACACACAAATCACACTGTGCATTGTTACGTTGGAGTTGGGAAATTCTTCAGAATGGCGTCATAAGCCGGTTATGGACTAAAAATATTGGGTTTAACAACGCAAGCGCCTCTACCATCCATCGAAAAAAAAAGGCTTTGGTGGGGTGTGAGTGTGTGTGTGTGTGTGTGGGGGGGGGGGGGGGGGGGGGGGGGGAGCAAGTTGTTCTTCTGAGCCAAGCACTTTCTAAACAAATATGGTCCTAAGGGTGAATGTTTAGACAACTATGATTGAATAACAACACTTACATACCGTACATTTCAACACAGCAGCAGCAACTGTGAGTTAGATTAGTACGCAATTGAACAACAATTGAAACATTCAAGTCACATAATCCTATCAGCAACAAGGATTTCATTTTGTCGTTGGTTTTGCACCAACAGCCATGCTGGTTCACTCCAAATGTAACTATCGGCCATGTTTTTAATTAATAGTTTAGTCTCCCTCTCTCTCTCAGTCAATGAAATTCCACTTCCTCATTTCATGTCTGGGATGATTAGTAATTTCCAGGCTGCCTATATATGGGGTGGGGTGTGTGTGTGTGTGTGTGTGTGTGTGTGTATATGTGTGTGTGTGTGTGTGGTTGGGGGGGGGGGGGGTGCTCATTTCTCTTTTGTCTGGGGCAGCATAGGATGACACAAGGCCGTGCCTGGTGTTAATTAGACTGCGACTAAGTGTAGATTTTACATAACAAAAAGGAAATACACAGAGCCGCCATGCAATGCAGTTTGGACTTTTGTACATTCTTTAAAAGCGCAGTATGTATTTTTTTGGCCAAAAACATTACAGAAGCTGGAATGGACTATGGACTTATAATGGTGCTATGATTGGGTGATAAATTAGTATTGTGTGATGCCAACATTCATTTGAAATTTACACAGATACTTTGTTTCCCTGTTAAGCCCCTTTCATGAAATCGCTTACATGTCTGAGCCTACAAAATGGGCCACAAAATGGTCAGCAAATGCATAAGAAACACCCCAGATATCAACATGTATAGCAGACACAAGGACAACAGCCAGCTATATCCCATATTGCCAAGATGGATTTCAATTTTTCAAAACAAAAGCCACTGATTTCACCTTTAAAACCTGAGGATGAGGCTCTCAGATGGTCATGGGCGATGACTTTCAGTATATATATATATATAAGAATAAGTATATATACTCTTTTGATCCCATGAGAAAAATTTGGTCTCTGCATTTTTCCCAATCCGTGAATTAGTGAAACACACGGTGAGGTGAAGCACACACTAATCCTGGCGCAGTGAGCTGCCTGCATCAACAGCGGCGCTCGGGGAGCAGTGAGGGGTTAGGTGCCTTGCTCAAGGGCACTTTAGCCGTGCCTACTGGTCGGGGTTTGAACCGGCAACCCTTTACCCATTACAGGTCCGAAGTGCTAACCAGTAGGCCACGGCTGCCCCTATTGAAATAATATAAACACTAAAACCAAAGGAAAACATTTGATCTATAAGTACATATACTCTTTTGATCCCTGCATTTAACCCAATCCGTGAATTAGTGAAACACACTCAGCACACAGTGAGGTGAAGCACACACTAATCCCGGCGCAGTGAGCTGCCTGCAACAACAGCGGCGCTTGGGAAGCAGTGAGGGGTTAGGTGCCCTTCAGCCCTGAAGGCACTTCAACCGTGCCTACTGGTCGGGGTTCGAACCGGCAACCCTCCGGTAACAAGTCCGAAGCGCTAACCTAACCAGTAGGCCACGGCTGCCCCCATCTATTTCATTGATGTATTGTTTTATTCACTTTTTTGTTATCCATAAAAACACAGTCCAAATGAAAATATTTCTACATTATATTTCTTTGGGCATAATGTGAATAGAAGCTAATTCTATGAGTACATTCAACAAACACTGGATGTTCACAGAACACTACCCTGAAGTTAACTAAAACTGAACTGAAAAGAAAAAAGGAGGATTGTGCTTTCACATCTTCATCAATGGTTTTCCCAATTAAATACTTCAGTCACTGACATTTTTAAATATAAAGTCTGCACTGCCCTGTCTTGAGAAAGCTGTTGTAGCTTCAAGCAACTTCAGAGATTACTTCATCTATAGTCTGTCTATTGTATTGAACAAACACCCATCCACAGTGCCTTGAACATCTTCCTGCCCTGCTACACACAGAATAAGCACAACCTCTCATGCTGCCCTTCATTATGTTCCTGTTTAGATCCTCCATACATTCTGATCATGATCACAGAATGGGGAAGCCGTGGCCTACTGGTTAGCACTTCGGACTTGTGACCAGAGGGTTGCCGGTTCAAACCCCGACCAGTAGGCATGGCTGAAGTGCCCTTGAGCAAGGCACCTAACCCCTCACTGCTCCCCGAGCACCGCTGTTGTTGCAGGCAGCTCACTGCGCCGGGATTAGTGTGTGCTTCACCTCACTGTGTGTTTCACTAATTCACGGATTGGGATAAATACAGAGACCAAATGTCCCTCATGGGATCAAAAGAGTATATATACTTATATACTTACTAACTCTTCTCCATTCTTTTTTACACTTTTTGGGCAATTTTTTTGCGCAATTGTGCCTTGACAATTTTCCATTGAGATTGGGCAACATCATTTCTACCTGAATGATTTGGATACTTTTGAGTGACTTACTGAGATCATCCAATCAGAATAAGACTTCCCTGAAACCAGATGTCTAGAGCAAACTGGTTCATTGACACTGTGAGAGTGAGGTGTGTACAGGTGCAATGTTGTGCTGTAATACCTGCATGATTGTTTGGCACCAGCTTGTCTTACACTCATGGTAGCACCTGAAACATAAAATGCAAGACTTTAGCTCTTTCCCATGTTCTCTCTGTATGAGTCCTTCATTCTCTACAGCACCTGACACATAAACCAACAACATGGCTGCCGTGAATGTACCTTATTAGCCCATTCATTAACCAGTGCACAGCCATTACAGGGAACCACGTGTCCTTCATCATTACAAAGGCCGCCCTCGGCTACCTCAGCTGAACTTGAGGAACGTCTTTAGTCCCACGGGAAAATGCAATGGCTAATACTCTATGCAGCTCAGAGGATATCTTTGAGAAACCTGGGCGGGTTGAGGGAGTTATTGAGGGAGTTATTTCTGTTGTGAAATGTGTTTGACTGTGTGGGTATATGTGTGTGTGTGTGTATGTCAGGGTTCCCACCCATCACTGAAAACCTTGAATAACTGAATCACTGAAAACCTTGACCTTGAATAAAACTGCTTACTTTACACTGCAGGTAAGGGCTAGTTAAGAAATGTGACTTAAGCAATTGGATAAAATGTGTTCTCTCCCCCCTACCATCCTATGAAGGAAGTGATCAAAACTTTTCCAAAACGTTCAATGAATGTCCTGATTTCGGTGACTTTTCCAGGTTTTTCATGCCCGGGAACCCTGGTGTGTTAATAACAACATGGCTAATGTATTCATCAAAGTTAGTCAAAAGTGACATTAAAAGTCTATAAAAAAAATAACTAACACATAGATTTACATATCTTCCGATGTCACACACACACACTAACACACACACACACAGACACACACACAGGCAACTCAATCAAATCACAAGATTACGTAATCCATGCAGACATAATATGAAATAATCTACTTCATGGGCTGGCTGACAAAATAAAAAGCTTTTCCTCATGTGCTTCCTCAAAGCTTTTCCTTGTGTGGCTAGTGTCAAATATCAACACAAACATACGGCCATACTTGTGTGCACTCTCTCATGAACTCAATCAGTGAGAGACTGAGAGAGAGACAGAGAGAGAGTCTGCGCAAATGGGCTCAACTTATTGTTTTCTCATGTGTGAAATGTATGGCTCAGGGAACAAATTGAAATCCCGTGGGAGAGATGAAATATTGAAAATGGTGAGTGGGCTTTCATCGATCCCCCATGTTTCAGTAATATTCATCCAGTTTAAAATATTTTCTGGACATTTTTATTAATTTGTATCCTTTATAAAGGTTGCAAGCTACAGTTCTCCATAGTTATGCAACTCCCTGGAGTTGCCCTGTGTTCATGGTTAGAGCCCCTCTCTAACCTCCCATATAATCCCAAACATCACTCCAGGCATCCAAAGAGTGCATGAGGCGACACAGCATGAGCTGCACGTCATTGTTCAAATGTTTTAAATCATTCTTGTCATTCTTTTTCTATTGTCATACATTCTACTGTTGGATGCATCAATACATGTTTTTGGGATGCACATGCCTAGTTTACATGTTTTGAATCCGATATTGCTTTAGATAGCATTTGTTTACATGTCAAGACAGATTTCTGACACAGATTATTCAGTCACCCTTAGCGTCTCATATAATATCGTGTGCCTGAATTTGAGGTAAATTAAGTTATTAAATATATAAGTCAAATTATCAGTGTAAACACTGTAACAACGTGTTAAACCAGTAACAACACTTGTTATACAATAAAACATTGATGCCTTGATTTTGAATACCATGCAAGTTATATTATAGCCTAGCCTACTTGACAAGCGTAAACAAATCGACAGGCAATACCTGAAATCGTCGTAGTTGTATTTGTTATGGTGTCCAACTGTCAGTAGGCTACTCCGTGATGGCTTGACAGTGTATTGCAAGGATTCCCTGTCGAGTCAGTTCACACCCTTTCTCTCATCTGTTGCCGTGCCTCTTCGCCGCTCTGCCAATGGCACGGATGCCTGTGGCCTTAAAGCACTAGGCTGTGCGACAGCTCAATTCCTCGGCCTATAAACACGCGATGTTTAAACGTAGATTAAAAGAGTTGTGAATGAGACGACTGTTGTAGATTTACTTTTCACTGTGTTGCCCGGCAGTTGACACAATGCATTCTTTGTTTCATTAGCTTAATATTTTTTTAAGATATTGATGATGTCATCACTGTCCACATTGCGTTTGCATTTGAACTCACCTTACAAAGTCATGAGGCATTGCAACAATGTCGTCTATTAAAATGCCACCTCATAATTCTGTATGTTATGTTTATACAACTAAAAGCTAAAAAATGTGTAAGTTATAATATGGACAATGTTAAACATAACATAAGCCCACAATCCGGGAATCAGTGAAATTAAGCAGCAGGAAAACCGAGGCTAATCCTATTCCACAACCCATATCAAATTAGCACAGCAATGCGTGAGAAAAGCTATAGCCTTCCTATCTTAACTTTTAACCATCATGAGACATAGAATACGGTTGGATAATGCTAACTTACACACACACACACGCGGGGGGGGGGGGGGGGGGGGCGGGTGTATGGTATGAGTAGTGATAAAGAATAATTACTGACAGAGATATTTAATTACAATTGTGTGCCAAAATATTAAAGCCTTACACCACTGGTATATGTCATGGTGGCAACAGCAACAGCATTATGTAACAAGACCACACCACACAGCATCACATTTCCCTACTCAAATTAACAACCTGTGTCATGGTGCAGGTGCAACTTTCACTGAATCTGCCCCGTCCCACTGTAGCCCTGTTTATTCCCCACACAGGCCCCATAAGGCGGCTTTAGTGTTAATCTGCACTCTGGGCAAATCCGTCTTAGGGTGCCAGGGGTTTTTACTGCAGGGAGGACCCCCCCCCCCCCCCCTCCTCCTCCTCCTCCTTCCATCTGCGACCTACAGCTCCCTCGCTTGATTGGATGAGAGATTTTGGCTCAGTGAGGAAAAGAGAAAGTGAGAGAAAAAGGGGGGGGGGGGGGGTGAGAACTGAGAGAGAGTGAGAGAGAGAGATAACAGAGAGAAATAGATTTGGAGGAGAGCATAGGGTGGGTGGAGGGGATGATAACTGAGAGAGCGATACAGCAACAGATATAAAAAAGAGATATAGGGAGATAAATACTGATAGAGAATGAGGGAGAGGAGAGAGAGAGGGGGAGAGGACAGAGAGGAGAGAGAGAGACAGGGGGGAGAGGGAGAGAGACAGGGGTGGGGGAGAGAGAGAGAGGGAGAGAGAGAAAGAAAGAGAGGAGAGAGAAAGAAGCCATGGCTCTCAGCCCCTCATTCACAAATGAGATTCACAGCTTTTCAATTCAATTCGGACTTGTTTTTATTGATGGTGTCATTAACTTTGAGAGAGAAAGAGAGACAGAGACACAGAGAGAGAAAGAAAGAGAGAATGAGAGAGAATAGGAAGAGGGAGTTGGGTGACAGTACCAGGGGTCATCAGAGTTAGTGCTGATAGCTAAACGACTGACTTAGGAATGGGACAGTAGTAGGAGTCCCCCACAATCCCTCACTCAAGCAGGACAGGAGATCAAGTGGGACATGAGTCTTGAGTCTTGAAATGGTACAGACATCAGACACATGAGAATAGATAAGTAATATAGGTGAGAAGAAGTATTATTTAAACATGCTCTCCATATAACAGTTGTATAATGCATGGAATGTATGTATTATATAAATAACGTATAATAATTAGGGCTGTCAAAATAACTGATTAATTTCGATTAATTCATTTGAGAAAAAATAACTGATTAAAAAAATTAGTGCAGATTAATCGATTCCGTATGACCTTTGACCCCGAGCCATTCTAGTCAGTAAAAATTAGACTAAAATGAAGGTGAGAGAAGAAAACGTGCTGCCTGGATCATTGATTGGAACATTTACTTTTAAAAAAAACGGCCTGATGGTGTTGATAAAAAATAGTGTTGAAAATAAAGTCCTCTGCAATGAAATGCCTTGTATGTGAAAAAACTGTATGTGTACTTCTTCCCGAAGCACTTTTGAATTTATTTCTGCAGCATATTAGGTCATATCATAGATTATTATGGCAATTATTTGAACAGTGAAAATAATAATAAAAGAGTTTTTGAACTTTAATGTCACTAATGCTGATTATTCAATGATTCATTTGAATTTAAATATTTAAAATACTTTCACAGCAAAAATTATATATGCGATTAATTTAGATTAATTAATCACAGAGTATGTAATTAATTAGATTATTTTTTTAATCGATTGACAGCCCTAATAATAATATATTATTTATAAAACGGTTTTAAGCATAGGTGAATACACAAACATTTAAAACGTGTAAAGTGTACTCTGTCTTGGGAAATAATGGCATTTTGAGATGCTGATCTGGAGGGGAACTGTAAGCCATAAGTTCAACTAGAAGTACCGCAGAGCGGTACAAAATATGACCGCCGCCCAGTCCAGCACATTTTTTCCACAAAAATAAATCACGCTGAAAGACATATATGATTCTAACTGTCTCACTAAATTGCACTATGCACACTCAATTCTCACTGATATCTGCTAGACAACAAGTACCAAAACATAGATACATAGATTTCACATGTAAAATCATGTGGGCATGTGTGTGTGTACATGTTTATGTGTGTGTGTGTGCGTGCTTGTGTGTGTGCCTGCGTATGTGCCTGTGTGTGTGCATGTGCATGCATGCGTACATATGTCTACTGTGTCATACGTATGATTACTGTGAATGTATGTGTGTGCGTGTGTATCTGTTTATGCATATGTGTGCATATGGAATGGGTTAACATGACCCCTGGAGGCAAACATACGCAAACAATTGGTCATCCTATAGGCCCTACAGTTCTCAAGATATTCACAGAAAACTGTACGGTGTACGGTCACTAAATGTACACATAAATTTATTGTAAGGTCCCCCATGAACGAAAGTTCACGAAACTTGGCATGCATTCGGAGGGTGTCATAATAATCCTACACATCCAATTTCGTGCAGTTTTGACTATGTTAGGTCACAGATACCTGCGATTACAACACCTCATTTTTACTTTTTTGTGTTTAACTAGGTGGCGCTATACATGAAATGAGTGGTTATGGAATGGGTTGACATGGCCCCTTGAGATCAACATACAAAAAAAAAGGTGGTCCTCCTAAACCATACGGTTCTCGTGATATTCACAGAAAACTGTGTCTGCCCTACCCTCCTTTCGGGGGTCCAGTGGGGGGGCTACAGATCAAAACGAAAAACGATGGTTCCATGCTATCCATGTGGGGTTACACGCCTACCAAATTTCGTGTACCCCAGTCTTTCAGTGTCCCGGGAATCCTTGACAGAAATTTGGCCATGCGAAAAAAAAAAAAAAAATCTGTCTGTGCTGCGCGGCGGTCATAATAAAACTCAACTTTATACCTTTCCACCTCCTACGAAAGGACAGGTTAAAATGGGTCTACTGTATGAGTGAATGTGGGTAGATTTCGAGTCAGAAGTCAGAACTCTTATCAAATTACTTCAAACTTGGGGCCCCAGCACTAAGCGCGACACAAGGCTTGTTCTCATCTTACACCCAATTCAGTGATGAATTTTTCCCCATGCGCTCCACTTTAATTGAACATTGTGCCCACAGGTGTGACAATTAAAGAAATGGGTGTGGTCTGGCGCATGATCCAAAAATCGCTATCTTACACCCTCTAAAAATCATTACACCATTGACCAAGAAAGACCTGGTCTAAAGCAAAAGGCGCATATAAAGCACAGCTGAAGACACACTGTTACAAGATGTAAGCAGCCCTTAGCAACAAGTTCCAAACAACTCGTCTGCAGGATAAATATTCTTAGTATATTTATTCAGTCATTCGAACATTATTGGGGTAAGTGTTGCTTTTTTTTAGGCTGTTTGTGATTGTACCCCCTTGTCAGTCAATAGTGAAAGTAGGCTAAATAACTGTAGAATTTTTTTGTCGTTGCCTATGAGACCACGGTGAACTTAGTTTCACTTTGCCTATGAGTTCAAATAGGCGAGTGCAGATGCATGTAGGCTATACCCTGCCAGTCACACACGGGTTTTAGTAAATCAAGGTTTAGTGGAATTCCTGTGTTGCATACACAGTCTTGCGTGCAAGCAGATTCCTTCAAATGTAGCCTACTGACTGTCAAAATACCAATGCGCTGTTTGATGTTGTGCTGCTTGCCATTAAATGGAATGACAGATGTCACTCTCATTGGTTTAAAGGATGTTACACCCAAAACACACCCATGACTGATTAAGAAACATAAGAACAACCCTTTTGAACAATGCGCCTGGCCTCTGATCACAAAATTAAATTAGTTAATGTGGACTAGGCACACCTTAAACCTTGTGTCTCTGGCCAGGCGTTTCAGATTGCCAAAATAGAGCCCAATTGCTACTCAGTCACAGGCAATGGCTCTTACTAACTCATACCATTGCAGTTGCTTTCGTTACACTGGATTAGTTGTCAAAAGCACATTTTTCCCCGCTTATTGAACACTATTTATCTTTAAATTTTTCTTAAAAAACCTATGTAATGCCGTTAGAATACTATCAATAACTATACCATACCAACATAAACATGCTAACTGCATGTCATATTTTGTGTGTACAACTAGCAGCACTTTGAGGAAAAGAGGAAAATAAATACACAGTCATCAACACACTGTTATTTTTTATTTCTTTTTCACATCTCCAATGCAGCTTTGTTGGAAGATTAGATGACAAAAGGCACAAATTCACAGTAAAATAAACAAAACAGATGACAGGAAAAAAGAGAGGGAGGGCAAGAGAAAGTGAGGCAAAGACAGAGAGAGAGAAAGAGACAAGGAGAGAAGGAGAGAGTGGACGAGATGATTTTTTAAAACAATTTAATTTGTTCAAAAATTACCAAATTTGTAACTCTGGTATAATTGATTCATATTTCTACCAGCAGTGCTTATGAAATCTATCAATGCTACATCAATGTGAGTGTCTCTTAGAATCGTCCAATCATCCACTTAACTGAATGATCTTTTTTGGACCCTTGTTTAAAAGGACACAAGAGAAGTTCACCTGATTGTTTGCTATTGGTACATTTCTTCTTAAAAGAGTCATACTCATGTGCGTGTCCAAAACGTTTTTTTTTTCGGGGGTAAAGGGCAGAAATTATTCACAGTGTGAGATAAACATAGTGTAAGATCAGGGACTTACATATAGATACAACATTCAGAACAAAAATATACTTAGAGATCATCCTGCCAAAAAGGGGAGGGACCATGGCATGAAAGTGAGATATCAGGAAGAGGCTCAGTCAACATCATTGTCTTCTACGTGTAATCACACCAAAGGAATATCACCTGTTTGTTTATATAACAAAATGTGACAAATCAATCAGACCAAAACAAAAACACATTTTAATTCCCTTTGGTGCCAATGGCTCATCACTATCCTTCACACTCAGTTTCTGGTGCGTTGGATCTCGCCAGTGAAAATGTGTCGTTATCACTCACACAGCTTGTCTTCCCTTCCACTCCTGGGCTGAGAACACACACACTGAGCTATATCTGTTCTCCCATGTCAACGTTGAGCACCAGCCCTCAGTTCCGCCAGTGGAGTCAGACAAGGTAACAAGCAACAGTGATACCGACACACCGGCCCTGAACCCCAGACACGTGAGGGCAACTACAGAGGGAGAGAAGGACGGGAACGTATGTATGTGCTGTTGTTTGGCAGGACAGTCTGGCCTATATATATGTTCATCTACACGTATTTATATAATATATACAATTAAATACATACACTTTTATATTTACTTTCTTTGTTTTCAGGGATGACATAAAGTTGTGAATATTGCTAATGGATTTGTTTGTTTGTTTGTTTGTTTTTTCCCGTACCGTCTCCCAGAGAATGAGAGCAGATGCTGGGGTGAGATCTGGAGCCGATGATGCAGCGCTATCAAAGATGTATAGACGAACCAACAAAAAAAACACACCCTGAAACCGAACACCCACTGCAGAGAGACAAACAGACCAAGTGCTACTGGAAAACACGCACACTCACTCGCTCGCTCGCACATCAGTGGGTCTTCTTGCACAGCACTGACCCTCGATCTCGTCCCCCGCGACACGTCTCTGTATCTCTGATCTGACCGTAGTCATGGGTGAGTCAGCCACTCTGTGGGTCTCTGACTGCGTGGTCAGCTCTCGACTCTCAACGCGACAGTCTGGATATCGAGTACTGATAGAGGGACGTATGGATGAGAGGGGGAAGTTATTGCTCTCTTCTGGATAAATGACGTCTTATCCCTCGGTCCAATGCGATGCGATGCGTCATGGCAGACGAGGTCAAAGGAGTAAAGCCACCACCTAATATCAAGTTTCGAGTTTCTATTCACAAAAAGCCACAACAAAACGGACCACGCCTGAACCTTAGACAAATATTGATTTTGTTAAGTAACACAGGGACAGCAAGAACAGAAAAACAAAAACAGAAAATCTGGGGTTTCCGTGGTTGCCTGACAAATCCGTCCTACAGGCTGAGGGAGACCTGCTGTAGCCTACCTGTCTGGGTGGCGTTTGACTTCAAGATTTCAGACCTGTGTTTAGTTATCTTTTGTCTATTAATTTCCTTTAGGTCTTATCTAACCAACTGTCTCCGGCTTACAGTCCTCCTTTAGCAGCCCCTGGATTGTCCACAGACCAAAACAAAAGCCCACCAACCTAGTGTGTCCCATGCACTTGAAAGGTGTCTTAGAGGCTGCGACCATCTCTTACACTATCCGTAACAGTAACTGGAGCATACATGGGGCTGAGGCAGACGGGGAACGATAAGAAAACCCAGAACGCAGCTTTCGTTGGAGTAACTCTGGCTCAGTTCTGAACTTGTGGCATGGACCGGACCCTTCCACAGCCAGGCTTTGCTCTGGAGGGAGCAGTGTTGGAAAATAACTGGCCAAGCATCAGTTTGCACAAATAAGTCCAAACAAGTTGGGTGTGGGGGGTTAGCTATGATGAAACACAGACTCAAAAAAACACAAAAAAACACGCTCACGGGTTAAAACAACTCACCACCTATATTAAGAACATACTTGCAACTCAGTGAAATAGAAGTACAAGAGGGTATGTTCATATAGTACAATTAACATACTTATTCTTTGCCTTTATAGTGCACACAAACACCCACACTCTTGTCATAGCAACCATGTGATTCTTCCTGTTAAAGTAAGAACCACATTGTCAGCCTGGGAACAACGACATTGGACAAAGGTTTAGAGGTCGCCAGGCAACGCATAGGAAACAAGCAACTTTGTTCACTAGATAGCAAGGAAACCGATAACAGAAAAAAAATTAAATGTAACTGTGAGAAAATGGTGTAATCTGCCAGCACAATAAAAGGAAATATTACTACAACTCAGAACAAAATGATAAAATAAAATGCAGAGATTAACACTGAGAAGATTCAGCTTGGTCCAAAAGAACATACACAGACAAACTTTTAAATCTTCTTTTTTAAAAACCCTGTTTGTACAGCTCTCGTGATATTCATTATCTGATATATACTTTATGTACACACAACATGTTTTGTTCTTTTTAAAAAGAAATGACGTCTTCATATCTCTAATATGTATGTGTTTTTTCAAATGTTTGACATCTTAAAATACCTATAGGGTTGCTACAGATGGCTTAGCTGTAACAACTATTTGCTGTAGGATGCGGAGACTCTGAGGCAGTTCCACACTTTGAAACATTATTTCTATCTTTTTAAAAATTTGTTTCTCATTTTTGATCAGAAGTGCTCCGTTTTAGAACCGAGAAGGGGTGACAGGAGGGAATGGTTGACCTGTGGGAGGCCCACGCCAAGAGGAGGAGGAGGAAAGAGGAGGGGTCGGGGGTCAGGGGCTTGGACCAAGTTGACATGATGTTGGTGTTTCACCGTGACCACTGAGGAGAGTGATGCCGCTGGTGTTCATAAGATACGGTTCTGATCTGCAGAGGACACACACACACGCAAACACACACACGCATGCACGCACATACACACGCACACACAAAGAGAAAGAGAGAGAGAGAGAGAGAGAGAGAGAGAGAAGAGGAGTTCAAGCATTGAAGCACTACTACAAAAATACAATGTATATGTGCTTAGGTATTTAGGCTTTTAAATGTTAAATAAAAGTAAAAGAGTCTACATATAATATGATGATTTGTCATCATGATCATTGGACATGCCTGTCTGCTGTATCTAGATATACAGTGTTTACGCATTTCTAATAAAGACAGTAAGTGCACAAAAAGCAGAATATGAGCATAACAGGGAGGCTATACCGGGTTTGCAACTGAAGTGGTCCGTTTGCGGAGCGTAAAAATCGTTTTGGAAAAACCATTTTTTTTTAACGTACGCACCACTATCACGCCTGGTGTAGCTTGAATTTCCCCTGGGGATCAATAAAGTATCTATCTATCTATCTAGTACCATTGACCAACGTGGAAGCTAATTGTTACGCCATACAGAACGCTTCAGTTACGTGCCCTGCTTAGTCTCCCTGTAAGTGTACAGAAAGTCAGATGCTGGCACAAAGTGAATTAAACATACGGAAGGTCCCACTGCGATCTGAATATTATTATGTCTTATATAAATGTAACTGAGGTGCGTCCACTGGTGATCTGGCCATCTCAACAAAGTGCTCAATGCTGTAGAGGAAATGGTCACATGGGGCCCTAGAGGTGGGCCAGCGAGCGGGGCGGCTAGAAGAGCTTCTCACAAGGATTAATGTTGCATTATTGATCGCCCCTCCAGTCACCTATAAATAAGCTGTGCTTTAGAGAGGAGAGGAGACGAGAGGAGAGGAGCAATGTAAGAGGCTGCACCCCACAATCATCACCTCCACAAGGGCAGTAGGAGCATCATGATGCAATGGGGAGGCAGGCTCTAAAAAGCACATTTGCAAGCAGGCAAATGCATTGCCAACCACAATGTAATGATGGAGGTATAGTACTATTAGTAGTAATGATATAATACTACAGTAGTAATAATTATAGTAATACAAATAGTAATAATAATCATCATAGTATTATTGTCATAGTAATAGTCATATGTGCAATGTGGTCATGGTGCTACATATCTCCTATGGTCGATAAAGTTATTGTTTTGTATGGCTGTTTTTATAAAAAAAATAAAAAAAAAAATATATATATATATATATATATATGGGCTTCTTGGAAACACATTTCTAATGTAGAACATATTTATGTCACCATCTGAATGAGAAAAGCACTGAGCCTGGCTGCCTATAAAACCACTAGCCTGCTGTGGCACCAAATAGAGCAGATGTGAAACGGACAGTAACCAGTTACCATCATTGTCAGCAGCAGCATTGCAAGGTCCTGCATCAGTCCTCAAGAGCGACCATTCCTTTCACTGGGTCTTTCACTCTCATCTGGGAGAAAGAGAGAGAGAGAGAAAAGACAGAGAGAGAGAAAGAAGATAGAGAGGGAGGGGAGAGAGAGAGTGGGGGGGGTTAATAAAGACAAAGAGGGAGATAAGACATTGCATCACAGTCATTATCTTTGTAACTTCCTGTTGAATGCCCAGGAACAGAAGGTCAAAGTTAACCTCATTCTCTTTTCTATTTTTTGAGCCAATCTTCGCAGTGTCTGTTAATTAACACAAATCACAGACAGAAGAAGGACTGTGAATACATTTTCAAAGGGTCACCATGGGTCAAAGGGTCAACACTGTGATACCTCAGTGGTTTTCACAAGAACTGTAGTGACAGCGAAATGCAATTTTAATTTTGCACAGCAGGGGGCATGTGACTGGTCAGCTCGAATGCTAGTAACCTGTGAAATAATAAACTAGTTCAGGGAAAGAATGGAAGACATTCTGCTTTCTGAGGTTCAAGTCTTCTGTTCTGTCCTTTTCTAGGTGCTGTATTTTAGTTGCGTTTGAATCTATTAGAGGCTCGGTTCCAATTCGAGATCGATTGTATTTTATTTCGACCTGCTGGTACCGTGCCAGACACCCACTCAGCACCATGATGAGACGGTTTATTACAGCAGGCTCACCTGGGGCTCCGGCTATTTCTACCTCTATTTCACAGCAAATTAAATGACCAACAAGGCTACTGTTACTTTGTTTTACTTACAGTTTTTCTCAGTCGCTCTGGTGCATTTATCAAATCATTATAAACGTTTGCACAATAGTACGTGCAAACTGTACCACAGTGGATTACCTGCAAAAGCATGTAACTTGCACAAAATGCTCAGTTCATGTCTCGAAGAGTTAAGATATATGTATGTGTCTATATGGATTACAATCTATAGCTGCTTTTGGTGTTTCTGTTCATATCCTCAGTATACTTACCTTGCTAAAACCTACTTTTATAAAAAAAAAACGTTGTGAAGAGAGAGACAGGAAGTGAGTGGGAGAGAGAGATGGGGTGGAATCTGGAAGTGACCCGGGTCGGACTTGAACGTGTGTCCCCGTGGGTGCGAATATAGTCAGGGCGCTGTAGCCAGTTGCACCACCACACCCACCACCTCAATTACTCGTTAACCCGCTCACCTCGTCCAGCTCCCTCCTGGTTTCCTCCTCCATTCGCCGGATGTCGTCCATGTTAAGCTCAATCCATCGGTCGATCCAGCAGAAGAGCTGCCGATGGAAGTTAGTGAACAAGCGCTTCTCTTGCTGTGAGAGGGTGATAGGCAAAGAGATAGAGAAGGAGAGAGAGAGAGGGGGAGACAGGGAGTCAAGGATATAAAGAAAGGGAGAGAGAGGCGGGAGAGACAAAAAGAGATAAAGAGAGAGGGAGGCAGAGAGAAAGAGACAAAGGTGGATATTAAGAGACAGACAGAGGAAGGAGGCAGAGTGATAACGTTAGAGATGGAGAGAAGGAGTGAATGAGACAGAGGCCAATAATGACAATGGCAAGAAGACAAGCACATTTCACATATGGAAACAATGAGGCTATGTAATTCACACATCTGTACATTCTGTCCCTGTACCTTTATTGGACCTTGGAAGTGGCTTTGGGTAAAAGCGTCAGCTGAATGAATAAATGTCTTTCCTCTTTCCTCACCTTTTGAATGAAGTTCTCCACCTTGTTCTGCAGTCCCCACCACTTGAACTTGACAGTGACCAGTTTGTAAGCACACATGTGTGGGCAGTCTGTCTTTTTAGGCAGCTCTTTCTGTGTTTTTAAAAATACAAACAAATGATGAAAAACAAGGCCAATCCTCTAGCTGTACACAACATGTCAATACATACATTACACACACACACACACACACACACACACACACACACTGTGTTTAAATATGGATGAAGCCATTCAGATAACATATTAAACCAAATGACAGATTTTGCATGCTAACAAACCCTGCACACTTACATAATGGACACGCCTGAGCATCTAAATGGCAGTCCCTGCCTGGCCCTATGCCTGTGTGTGATGTATGTGTCATCCAGTCTATGGAGTATTTGATAGTATTTCAGTACCGGCTGTTCCACCCTGTTTCCTCTATAGTAGGGTTTAACCTTTAAACATGGCCCTTCTTTTATTTTCATAACAGCCTTGCAGATGGTTGCTCCTTAAATGTTGCTTGACTCTCAAATGTTAGGAAATGTCACGCTTGATTTAGCCATTATTGCTAATGGTGAGGCAAGCAGTCTGTGCTGTTGTTTGTGTGTAACAGTTTGCTATGCTGCTCTTGGAGGATGTGACCACAGTGTGGCTAATTTATCTGTGTGTTTTACACGTGATAACATCTTCAGATGACAGGCAAATAATATTGGGCAAGAAGCAAATGTTGTTTTCTTTTGTCCGGCCCTTTATTAGAGCTCCTTAAATGAACTGCCCCAGGCATTCTCCTTGTGTTGTCTATATTAGTCAACATTTTCCTCTGTTGTTCCTGCTTATGTTATTTCATAGTTTTTTTGGCTTAAATAGCTTATAATTGCTGATCCCACTTATTAAATATTGAAAATATAATTAAATAGTACTTGCTGAATACATATTGATACATATTTACCTGTGTATTTGTTACATAAATACGTACCATTACCCCTTACTGAACCAAACCCAAGCGTTATCCCTCATCTCAAGTACATCATGAAATTACATGCACATAAGAGCATAGTATATCAATTAACTAAGAACTGACTTCCTGAGACGATACAACATGGAACCATGCAGTCAGTCAACTATCAGTGTTTGGCCAAGGTTTCTCTTTGCTCCCGCAGACCGACTGCCAAATGCAGTTATCAATGCCTCTGGCTTTCAATGATAGGTTCTTAAAGAGGAGCGATCGAGCAATCTGCCTCTGGGCAGCAGTGGACAGTCAAGTCAGCGGGATTCACACACAAGGATGTCGTTCTTACAGCAGCAGCTGTGCAGCGGCTCTCTTCTGCCTAATCAGCGGATCGTGTCTCATAAACAGAAACAAACCCAACTTAAAGGCACAAAGGGTAAACGCATGTGGTGGCTTCATGGCAAACTCTCTCCACAACAGATAAAGGGCAAAGAGATAGGGAAGAGCAGCAGCTTACCTTCCAGTCAGGCCCCAGTGGTCCTCGGGCGGTCTTCACCGACTTATACTTTGAAGGGTCCTCCTCAGGCTTGTAGTCCTGGAGAGAGTCGCAGGGGGTACGTGGTGCAATGACAGAACAGCAGTCAAACTCAAAAAGCCACCAGCTAACACATCACAACATTAACATTATAACACAGTAATCTTCAACCAGGGGTCCGCGGAGGTAATGCAGGGGGTCGGCCAAATTTTTTTCCTCTTCCAAAAATCAAACACGTCCGATAGGTAACATAAACATGACATAGAAAAGATGCTTTCTATTCGCTTTACAATAACACATAGGCTACCTGTGAGTCTTCATGCAATCATGTGATCACCATGGGAACATCTGCAGAATTCAGCTATCCACGTTACCGTGTGGCGAAAAGCGAAACTGTCAGACAGGTGAATTATAGTTTTTGCCCATTGCTTGAACACTAAAAACAAATGCTTAGACCAGAGCCTCAATACCTAAACTTACACACAGGTCCCTATGTCTTACTTGATTGTGTGTAGAGTTTTGACATAATGAACAAAAAGCGTGTAAGCTATAGGCAAAAGCTGTAAGACAAACAGCAACATAAAATCCTAAAAGTGTATTGTCAGGTAACATATGCCACAAGCTTTGTAACTAATGACAAACCCCTCAGCCTGTAGCCTTGTGTACACAGGCCGAGTCATAGGCCTTTACCAATCCAAATCCCACTCTTACTTATGACACATTGCTTAAGGTTAAATCATAACCAATCCAAAATGGACATATATGATAACCTCACAAATGCCTTCGTTACCACAAATGGTGATATATGAGACTTTATCAAAGACCTTCAGATTACAGAGAATAATG
>NC_055961.1:19782493-19784993 GCF_018492685.1 Alosa sapidissima
TATACTGTGTGGAGGTATACAAATGTAAACAATTAAACATGTATTTTATGCATTTCTCAATAGGTTCAAGGAAACCATTTTAGTGTTTACTACAGTGATTACATGGATTGCAAAGCAAAAGAAAATATAATTAATTCAATGACTTCTAACAAATTAAAAGCAGACCAGCAGTGTAATCAAACTGGTACTTATTCTGTTCACTCAGCTACGTGTGTGTGTGCAACCCATTAGCCCACACTTCCATTCCATAGTAGACACGATGACTGTCAGATTTCACATTCATTTAGCATGACTGGATTACAGAGACAGAAATAGCTACCCTATGATTACAGCACAACAGAGGATTTTATAAAGGGAATATTAAGAATGCCATTGGCTATGGCTCAATGAGATATTTAAGATAATCTCAAATTGATTACATGTAAGGCCAGCTATGTGGTCCCTGCTAATAGGGGCCTCAGGGCCAGATGAACGTACATTTGCGAATGTAGTGTTATCAGCGTCATGGACACACCGCAGATTGCGAACGCTGTCAGACCCAAGTTTCCGTCGTATTTATCAATTGTTCAATCGTTAGTGTAAACTGCGCCTTTCTCTGCCTTTCTCCGCCCATAAACACAATTTACGAATGTCCACAACTGAATGGCAGCGCCTACATACAAGCGCAGTTGAATGAAGTTAACTGATGACAACATCAAAAAGAATCAAACGTTTAGCGATCATTAAATAATACCATACATGATAAGATGTAAACAAGCAGGGACTACTACTCAAACTACTTGTGCACGTAGGCTATGGAAGATTGGTCAAATCTAGCCAGTAGGAAAGTTTAAGTGAATGACGTGAAAGTGAAAGTAAGACATTCGAAAGGCCAACGAAAGTTGAGGTTGCTTTTGGTAGTAGGCTACAAATACTTTCACCACAAAAACTGGTGCTCTAAATAGCGATTCTGTTGTCTTTGAAAGGTTCTCTTATTGACGCATTGAACTGCAATTTGGATTAACACCTGCTTTTACAAGGCAGAAGTATTTAGGCACAGAATAGACGTGCGCTTTCAGGAGCAGTCTTTGTACATACCGCGGAATAAATAATTAGGCGCTCTTTACTCTTCCCCTCCCATCTTTTACGCTACACTTTCCCCTGGATCCTCCCATGAATGCATATGCATGACATGACAAACGCAATCTGCCACTTTCAGCTCCCGCGACAGACAGTTTGCGCTTTTACATCATTGCGGCCTGTTTGTACATACCTCGCAATGATTTTACACGCACATTGCGAAACAAATACGCCTGAAGTGGGCGCAAAAGCGTTATATATATATTTCTTCTATCAGAATGGTTGCCAAGCAATGTCAAGGCACAGCCACAACTTTCATATCAATTTGTGGTGGCACAATGATATAGAATGAAATGCAGTCAATGTGAAAGATTGTGTTTTACAATGGCATCAAACGCTATTCAGCCAACCATAATCAACCACAACCAACCATACATCTCTTTGCCAAATGATTACTGCTTGTCTGTCTGTGTGAGTGTGTCTGTCTCTGTCTCTCTCTCTCTGCCTGTATGTGTGTGTGTGTGTGTGTCTGTGCATTGACATGTGTTTGTGTGCGTTTGTGCTTCTGCATATATATCTGCACATGCATATGATATGTGTGTGTGAGAACTTTATGCCTCTGCATAATATTAGTGCATGTGTATACGTATCTGATTGTATGCATTTGATTATGCGTGTATGTGTGTGTGTGTGTGTGTGTGTGTGCATGTGTGTGTGTGTGTGTGTGCATGTGTGTGTGTGTGTGTGTGTTTGCATGTATCTGTGTGTCAGTGTGCATGCGCTCGCACTCAGTGAGTGGGGGGCAGAGAAAGTGAGCAATGCAGACTATACTATTTTTAGCAGTCTCATCCATTCCATACCCACAAGAGAGAATAGCAGACAGGGGAAGAGTGAGTAAGTGAGAGAGAGAGAGAGAGAGAGAGAGAGAGAAAAGGGGAACAGTGCCATCGTAAAACAGCAGAGAAACTAAAGACAGAGGGAAGAGGGCTGAACAACAGGAAGTGCTCCCTGTTTTTTTTAGTGTCGTGTCAGAGACCTAAAGACAAGACCGTACATGACTACTGACACAGAGAAGAAATGAGAGAGAGATGGAGAGAGGTACTGAGAGAGATGGAGAGATGGAGACAGACAGAGAAAGAAAGAAAGGGAGAGTGAAAGAGTGAAAGAGAGAAAGAGTGAAAGAGAGAAAGAGAGCCATGTGGCAAATACCGCACAGACACATACAGAGGAAAGGAAATGAAATGAGAGCAAGCTATGACTCAGTGGCCATGTACAAAGGAGGTTTACAAAAAAATGAGACTAGAAGATCCCCATCTGAACAGAGAGGAGCATATATCCTGTCATATCTCTGCATATGATAAGAGGACTCAATAACTGTATATAGTGAACGGAACGGTGGCTTCATTCTATAGAATAACAACAATCTATACAGTTGTTTGTT
>NC_055961.1:19789993-19802493 GCF_018492685.1 Alosa sapidissima
CACACACACACACACGCACACACACGCACACAACCACGCGCACACGCACACACACAAACACAGACAACCACGCACACACACACACACGCACAATACAACTGACTCCAGGTTGATACTACTGTATGTGACTGTCCCAGTTCAACTACAGCACAGCGTAGTGACTGCCATAGTCTATCAAGTTCACGTGTATTGTGCTCTACAGGGAAACACATCAGGGTATAGCTGTCAAACTATTTGGCTAAATCTACAGTAATTTCAGTGTAATTTCATGGTAGATGTGTCAATTCAGGCCAGTTTGGCATTGCAGAAAAAAAGAGGTGCATTTGTAGAAGAAAACTGACAGACTTGGGCCTGTCCACCCTCTCTCACAGAGCATGTTAAAGTAAGCACAATGAGACAGACAGACAGACAGACAGAAAGACAGCCCAAAGCAAGATGTGTACTACAGCAACCTTAAAAGAGCAGCACTCACCTCTTCCACAGAAATGGGCAGGACCACCCGACTGAAAACAAACAGAGAGAAAGAGACAGACTGGGTGTGAGTGTGTGTATGAGAGAGAGGAACAGAGTAGCAACAATTATCAACAAAACACAATTCAAAAGCAGGTATTTTTGATCCAACATGTAACTGACTCTATATATGGTTGTGGCATAGTGTTACAGCTCTTATCTCGCTGCTTATCTCTTTTGGGTTCAGACAATTTTACTGAAAGAAAATTGGACATTATGCTATGCTCTCCATCAACACGCTCACACTCTGACCCCTGGGTGACGTTTATGGTCTGGTGTTGTTTTTGATAAGGTGATTAAGATTAAGAGTACAGTATACTTTAACCTAAAAAGAACAGGGTGCCATCAGAACACAGATGTGCTGATCTACACACACACACACAGCGACACAGAGCGCATATTAAGCATTTCCATGTGTCCCTGTGTCATGGCTTTTGACAATTCCAGCGCAGTTGTTGACTGTGTGTGCTGTTTTTAATTGGCAGGCCCATGGTAACTCCTTCTGTGTGTGCTGTTTTTGATTGGCAGGCCCAGGGTAACTCCTTCTGCGCTGCTTGCATATTTCATTAATACTCAAAGGGTGAAAGCGGACACCAGGGCCTCACTGTGGACTAATTAGCTGCCTTCCTCTGGGTCTCCCTTATGGCAGCTGTGAGTCAGTCTAAACACACGTGTTTACCTACAGCACACACACACACACACACACACACACACATTAGAGATGTCCCTCATAAAAACACACTGTACTGTGTCTGTGTATGATGATGCTTACAGAGCTTTGCGTAAAAGTGCTCAATAAAACTCAAGCACTGAAATGAGTGCACATCAAACATCAAACATTGTGAGAGCGTTTCCACCGGGCACAAGATCACACTGATGGATGTGTGTCTGTGTGTGTGTGTGTGGGGGGGGGGGTGCTGTGGACATACAGCAGAGAGCAGGTGAATGGCAACCACCTTTAAGTCTTGAGTAACGGGCTCTCCTTGGCCCTGAAGACTATAACAGCAGATCTGGTGTCCCCCCCCCCCCCTCCCTGCCTCCGCCTGCTCTGTGACACCAGGGCCTGTTCTTGCATTATAAATGCCAGAGCTGTGTGTCTGTGCTTACACAGGTGCCTCTAGATAAAGAGCTCAGGGCTGCTGGGCAACATCGCTAACCGCCAGCCACACTCAGAGGAAAAGGTTTCTCTTCTTCGTTCTCTCGCTCTCTCTCTCTCTCTCTCTCTCTCTCTCTCTTTCTCTCTCTCTCTCGCTCTCTGCTGTCTAGGACGGACAATGCTACTGTGAAATGATGTCAACTGCATGCATCCTGAATGCTTCTCAAACCAAAGGGAATTTCTATACATCTCTGACAACAGGATTTAAACAGACAAATAAAATAACCCGAGTTGAGTTGAGAATGTGTGAATGTCCATAATATACACTCTTAAATGCAATCTAATTTGTGGTAATGGCAACATGTCATTTTGGTATGCTAATATGCCTTGTCTTCATCCACACACATTCTCTGTGTAGGTGGGGAGCTAACCTGGCTAACATGCGCTCATTCACTTGCCATGCTCTCTGGGAGCCCTACTTCATGGGGGATGTCAGGAGGCTGGCTAAGCTATCTGCATCCTGCTGTCACTGAACAGCCCCCCACCCGCACCCCAAATTAGGCCACATAAAGAACCTTTATCTGCATTACAGTCTCATTCACTATGCTGTCTTTATAACCAAAAGTGCAGGCCTTTTGGCCTTAATGCTGCATTCCAGGGTCGCAAATTATGTGTAAATATGCAACTGCACTGCACATCCAGATATACAAAGGATGAATCTCTTATTATTAGTGATATTATGGATATTATTAATCGTGTTAGAACACCAAAACTTAAAATACTGTAACAATCAGTTGTGAGGGGAGACAACTGAAGAAAATGGTGCCGACTTCCTTCACACCTCAGTCACAGTCACACATGTGAGCTCTTTAAAAGCACGTCTCCACTGCCGGGATCATCCTTCCTCACACATCTATCACCTGAGCTACAAGCACCTGACTGCAGGAGGAGGCCTGTGCTATTAGTCTAACATGGCACCATCAAACACAAAGCTATTGACCTTTTGCTGAAGGGTGACTGAAGCACACTGACCTCATTAAAATGGATGATCTGGGTATTAACAAGGCAGGACCTTCGGTTAAAACACTGGTCAGATTTGGACCAATCATCTGTTTAAACTTCTCTAGGCTATTTTATCTCTAAATTACTTATGTGCTGTCTTCAGTTCTCCTGAAGGCAAAGTATGATCTCAGACACAAAGACAAATGCCTCAGCGAGTTAGTTGCTATTTTTGTAAGTTAAATTTACCATTTATTTCGTATTATTCATGTTTTATCAAACACTGACACACCCAAACTATACATTTGATTCTCGTGCTTAAAACGACACATCCGGCTGTGTCCAAACTTCAAGCTGGTTTACACCAATGCTATTCAAATTCAAACTCCTTCTCTCACTTAAGTACCATGGAGAGCAAACTTTCAGGAAGGGGTTAAGAGCGCTGTCCGGTCCTGATATGATTGCTTGGCTTAATTATTTGCATGACATAAGTATTCCGCAGCACAACCTCCGCAATAAGAAGCACTCGATCGAGGTACATTTTTAAGTGCTTGCTCAATTTTACGAGCGATGAATATCTTTCTGGTGCCACACTGATGATTCATCGGTAAATCGTGACATAAACCTCGGGCCTACCATTTTATGCGTAGCCTAGTAGTGCTCCCGCATCCTAAGCATAAGGGTTGTGCGCCTTTACTGTCTAATCTACGTTCATGTGTAAGCTGCCGGTAGGCCTCTGCCAACATCCATTTGTATGACCTTAGTCGGCAGGGCATGAGGCACGGAGGAATCCTATTCGTGTAGAGAGGGAGACTGCCTGACATCCCAGAATATGTTTGGCAAGGAGGATACCGGTGATAATACGACAGTCACGTCCTCTAAATATGCAATGCAGCTTGAAAATAAACATCAAACCAGATTTGTGTCATATTAGCACCGATATAGGCTATGTGAGCGTGCATCCCATCGAGGAGCCTTTAACGGAATTCCAGCGGTGTCAAATTATTGTCTACCGACACATAGCCCTTCAAATACATTGTGGTACCTCTGATACAGGAATGGTGACTCGCTAACTTTAAAAAAGAATATTGCATGAGATTGCCGATGTTTCGAGAGGTGATATCTGGATGTATAAGATGGAGCGAGCTCGATTTGTTCGTTGTACATTGAAATGATATTTCATGTTTCAATATGGCCGAACAACCAACCGTAGTTCCCCGGTAGCCTTCACCTTTACAGGTTTCTTTAAAGGAACTTGATGACTCTTGATTATTCGATTTTAAGAAGATTAAATCGCATGAGTCAAGTTTAATTTCAATGGCCACCCTGTCACCGCATCGCCTGGTTAGAGGGTAACCAATGGAACACCTGCTCAAATTGCATACGCAAAATGACCGTGTCCAACGTTTAAAATGTCAGGGTTGATTCTCGGAATCTGGCTAAACACGATAGCCCCTTCACTTTTGCATATTGTTAAGAAATATATTCTAGGACTGGGCATCCACACACTGTCCTGATAGAAACGTTCCAAATTCGGTCGGTTTCACCTTCACCGGGCGCATCAATAACATGGATATGTTGCCACTGGAATGAATGTCAGCACGCAATATCCTAAACCGCCACTGTTCACCTCCAACGCGGGGTATTGGAATGGATTAACATGGAAGGAAGGGCGGTTATTCTTATTTAACATCAACATCAGACGAATAAATATAGATTAAATAAATAATAATATACTGGAATCTGGTTTTGACAGAGGCGTTTTCCAAAAATACACACCTAGCGCAACAAATAAGTAGTCTGCCAGGTGTTAAAATAAACCATCATCAGTTAAGTTTTTGATGTCGCCATGGGCTACCTCTTATTCTAATGCCACTCCGCTTTACGCTGCCAATGACTGGAGCCTAGTACTGCAAAGCCCAGCACTGCAAGCCCGCATGCCATTTAAAATTACGATAAAACATACTTACAATTCTTTGATGAGCATCTTCCCGTGTGCTTTATGTATTAACTAGTTATTTTATCGCTCTATAGCGGCCCAAATTGGTGGTAAGCCCTCTGCCTGTCTCTCTTCCTCTCTACCACCTCTCCCGCTTCTATGTCATTCTAGCTCTCGTTTTTCTATTTTCCACAAATTCACTTCCTGAACAGGGCCGACGGGGGCGCGGCATCGTCGCGGTAAGCGCAAACCTAGAGATGTGACATAACCGTGCTGACGTCAGAGAAGGGGTTTGATGAACGCAATGATCGTTTATGTTCGGGGATGACCAACATCATCTGTCCTCTAATGTACTGTAATGTCGAGAAGTTCCTCGAATGGCACCTAAACAATCTCACTGCAGTCTAAAAGGGAAAAATAGGGTAGGTCACAGACGCCAAGCATCCTCTTGTAGCCTAAACCTCAGCAAAAACACCAAAAAGCACTGTAGTGTCTTGATAGGATGCCAAGACAAGAATGAATCACACACATAATATATTTTATAGTAATAATTTATTACTCACACTTAACAATAATGCCTCTATACAAATAAAAATACCTTTTACAAAGTCTACTACAAGACCGAGGAAAAAGTAAGTTATAAAGAAAAGGCCGCAAAGATACTTCACAAAAATATGATTCTGATGAGAAATGTCACGGAATAAAAATCAAATAAATACACAAAATAAGGCAATATTAATTACAAGCAATGAAACGGGCGGCCTATCTGCCTTTTCTCCGTGCTGTTCAAGCAAGTTCACAACATTCTCTCCGACATTGTACCAACATCATTTTCAACCACTCAGTCTTTTTCACATAACCTATCAATAGCCGTCAACACATAACATGTTACGTAAAATACATTAAGCAATAATGCTTTTAAAATGGTTTAAAAATATGAATGTTAGAAATACTGAAATTGATAGTTTCCAAACAAAGAATATTCCCTACAATATAAAATGACAAGAGAAAGGGGATGAAGACATTATGTCAAAAGTGCTGAGTTTATGACTGGTAGGCCCATAAAAGCCAAAGAATTAATATAAAATAAAAGCATAAAACAATTTAAATACAAAGCATCCACAAAGCAAAGCCACTTTTATGTATAAATATTGTGTCTGCATCAACTTTCATCATAAAAAAATATTTACAAAATTAAATACATAAATGTGGCTTTTACATATCTGAATGTGACAAATCACATTCATCTTTTAAAGTAGGCCTGAAGTAGATTTGCAGGCCTCTATAGGGTAAAATCAGGGCACATCGTATTCAACTGACCATCCCTCTTGTTGCTGTAAATATCATCAAGCACTTCCTCTGCTAATTTGCTAAACATAAATAATGTTTAGTGAGCAATATCAAAACACTGTAGCAGTCTCTAAAAAGAGCACCACAGTGTTGGTCAAGGTTCTTTAATCTCAAAAATGCCGTATACAGAAATATCATAGTGTCTATGCGATAATTCATAGTTAAAATGTGTTACATTGAGAATATACACCTAAGATGTTGAAAGACGAAACGTTATGTGATAACAAGAGATTTGGACGACATCAGTTGAAATTCTCATCTGATAAGAAGGCACTGAAATAAATAACTGGAAAGGTGAAGCTCTTTAAGTTCTCAAAGAGACTGGAATCCATGGCACAGTCCATAAGTGACCGGCAGAACTTCACTCTCTTTCTAGCTCTCCTCTCCTCTCCACCTTCTTTTTCTCTTTTTTTCCTTTAACTCCTCATATCTACGCTTCCGTTTTTGCTGTGTTCTACACAAAGGCTTCTGGACTGCTGTTTCCGTTAATCTTCAGGTAGATCTTGGCCTCGTTGTCCTTCTCCTTCCTTGCCTTTACCAGCTGTCTGCGGAAGAAGATGAGGTAGAGGGGCAGCAGGAAGCCAAGCATGCTCACGCCCAGCAGCCCAACGTCCACCTGTCAAAGACAACACCGGTCAGCACAGCCAGCTATCTCGGTCAGTTACTGAAGTCAGCTAGCAACTAGCACAGTCAGTCACCACATTAGCAACCAGTACAGCTAGCAGCTAGTACAGTCAGTTACTGGAATCAATTAGCACAGCCAGCTATCACAGCGAGCAATTACAGTCTGTAGTCACTTACCACAATTTGCTTAACTCAGTACAGAAGATCTGAAGTCACTGACTCTAAACACCAGTCTAGTCACTCTAAACTAATGCATGTGTGTGTACAGTATGTGTGTGCTATGGTTATGGATATGGTATTTTGCAGACAATTTTGTGTGTGTGTGTGTGTGTGTGTGTGTGTGTGTGTGTGTGTGTGTGTGTGCTTATATGTGTGTCTGTATGTGTGCATGCATGTGTATGTTTGTGTGTGAGTGAGAGTGTGCATGTGTGTCAGGAGTATAACCTACCCAGGTGGGATCTCCCTCCAGTGGTCCCATCATGGCCATGAAGAGTGGCTGCTGGAACAGTGCAAACAGGGCGCTGACCAGAGACTGCATCCCCGTCAGACTACCAAACTGGGACGAGGGGTACCTGTGGACATATATGGAGAGAAAGAGACGGAGACCCAGGGTCAATTTAAACCGCCACCATACATAACATAATCCATATGGAATATAAAATAGCACACTGTATTACTTTACATCATATATCGTCACCTTCCTAAAATAATCCTAAATCCTAAATTCCAAAAATGTTTTTGCCTAAATCATCACTCAATTTTTGGTTAACTTTTTTGTGTTTTCTGAAAAAGCTAGTATAAATAGATTATATATTAAAAAAACATTGGTGTATATTTTAAAAGGAAGAGATAATATAAAGGTTTTTGATTAAATAACACTTACACAGCAGCATAGAGTCCGCCAGTAGCTGAATGTATGAATCCTCTTACGATGGTGTGCAGGACAAAAGACAGCATCTGATGTGGAGGAGAGATTCATACATGTCACTTTATGTTCAGTAAATTAGCCTCATTCACTCTAAAGGTCTTTAAGGCCATTATTTCCTAAATTTCATTCTAATGTGGCATATTACAGTAGAGTAGTTTATCTCCTCTATGGAGCATAAGTTGAGAAACTCTTACTCTTTCGCCTCAGAAGGGAGATTGTTTGGCTTTCATTACATTATTTAACCACTAGGAGATGATCTTGTACACTATTCCTCTCAACATCACTGAACTGTTCACACCCTACACACACACACAGCACACACCCACACACCTATCCATATGCACACACACAACAAACTCATATATACGCACACACACACACACACACACACACACACACACACACACACACACACACACACACATCCATATGCACACACACAACAAACACAGACACACAC
The DNA here is from genome assembly GCF_018492685.1 of Alosa sapidissima. Lineage (NCBI taxonomy): Eukaryota > Metazoa > Chordata > Actinopteri > Clupeiformes > Clupeidae > Alosa > Alosa sapidissima. The sequence continues at coordinate 19,797,900 of NC_055961.1, forward strand.
ACACACACACCTGTAGAGGCAGGTTAGGGATGAGGCAGGTGATTCCGAAGCCCACTAGGAGGAGATTGGTGACGATGAAGGCTCGCATGGCATTCGTGATCTTCTGGATCTGTTTGTCCTGCTTCTTTGGCTGGGGCTGGTCCCTGGAAAGCACAAACACCATAGTATTCATCACCATCACCACCACCACTACTAGACTCATCTCCATCATCACTACCATCATCATCATCACCACATCACAAGGGGTGCGTTTTCCAAAACCATAGTTGCTAACTAAGTTAGCAACTTTGTTGGTTGCAATGCAATTTCCCATTGCCAATCAACTAAGTTGCTAACAGGTTGTGTCCTGTCCTGTCTAGATGTTATTGGCTAGTAGTTGCACGAAAGGGTCTTGGTGAGCCAGTCAGACACTAATTACATTCAGAATAGCGGCAGGTTCAAACACACCTGGTTCTACAGGAAACAAACAAGCTCACTGAGAGCCTTTCGTGCAATTAGTCAATCCCCTTATTGTTTTCACTACTTAAGCTTGACTATGTATTTACGTACACTTCACTCTAGTAGTGAATAGGATTCTGAACTCTTTAAGTGAATGTGATGATGACATGCTTGTGTGAAGCACAAGTGAAAGCAATAAATGTTCTTCAATGTGACTGGTCAGACTGGGCTTTATGTGACTGTCGTGACTGCACATGAATGCTCACTCACTTGTTGAGTTCCTTCTTCTCATCGCTGTCCGCATCCTCACAGTCTTTGAGCTTCCAGTCCATGATCTGACCAATGACCGGAGTAGTCATGAGGCACAAGAGCTGCATCACACCAAAGATGGAGGAGTATAGACTCACTGAGAGAGGGGGGGGGGGGGGGAGAGAAAGAGATTACTTAACTGTTTAATGAATAACCCCTCTGGTTAGTCAGTAACCACACGGATGAGTAGTTAACACAATCACTCCTTCCTACAGCAGCACTCGCAGCACATTATACTCTGTTACAGAGCCAAGCAACACAGCAACTACGTGTTAGCAACAGCCATCTCAAAGCACTACCGTGAGTAAGCCTACTACTGTAGATAACTATACTACCACTGATGATACAATGATGACTGATCACTTTTTGGACAGGCAACTCTCTAGCAACATTCATTGAAAGTGCCAAAAGGGCGTAAAAAAGACAGTGATTTATTTTATGATAATGATGAATAGGCTCTAATTAAATGAGTGTCCAGTCAATACTGAGTTCTGCCCAAAAAGCTGCGTGTATCATCAGAGTATCATCAGCATAGAGTCTCTCAGTCTTACCCAACTCCATCCTCTCCACTGTAAACACAAAGGGGGTTACAGATAAGGAAGACGAAATGAGCGCACGTAATACAGTTGTCAGGGGTAACGATAATAATAATTGCCGTTTTTATATCGCTCTATATCTACTTGATATCTCTGCATATAGCATCCTATTAAGATCCCACTAGGATTTCATCACATCCTATTCTGATTTGACATGACAACATAAAAGACAGGGATGAAATAATAAGATGATATATGAACCAAATAGGTCATATTTATGAATTACTTTTGTAATAAGAACATTTAGCTAAGGTATCCTACAGTAAAGGTAGAACATACACATTTGTGTGTGTGCATTTGTCCTTTGCCATTCAACCCAGACTTTTTAGCATATGGCTTAATCAGTTCAGCCCACACACATACACACACACACACACACACACACACACACACACACACACACACACACACACACACACACACCTGTGTTGAGGTCTCCACCGCTGAGGGACTCCAGGATGTTGTTCATGGCTCCCATGTAGAAGATGAGACGGAGCTGAGTCACACACATGGTGACCAGAGACAGCATGAACAGAGGGGTTGTGATACTCTTCAGGAACGACTGGGCTGTAGGAGGAACAGACACACACACACAGGTTTAGGTCAAAACTCAGAAGAAGCAACTGCAGCCACAACTGAGTTAAAATTACATTCTGAAGGCTAACCACTGACCTGTGTTTACATGTGTGTGTTGCTTATCTATCCATCTATTTATCCATCTATCTATCTATCTATCTATCTATCTATCTATCTCGGTTGCTCTGTGACAATCAGACTTGTGGACGTGTTACTAATGAGGTGGTATGGATTTGGGTGTTTGATGGAGGGGGAGGTTCTCTCTTGACTCTTACATTCTTCCTTTTGTTTGCACTGGACCTCCAGGTCCATGGTGGACAGGCAGAGCTTGTTTCCGTCCTTGGTGGACAGCTCCTTCTGATTGAGGGAGTTCCCAACACTCAGGCGCCGGCCCACCGTGGTGACCTGCTGGTAGAACTGCTTTCCGGTGATCTTGTGGTCGAAACCCAGCCAGCTGAACTTGATCTTCACGCTACAGGCAGGTGAGAGAGAGGGAGGGAGAGAGGGAAATGATGGGGTTATGAAGGGATAGATGGGGTCATGAGCATATGCTGTTTGTATCTGTTGAAGGGTTATTATTATTGTAATTGTGTCAATTGTGAGTCCGACTGTGTGTGTGTGTGTGTGTGTGTGTATGTGTGTTTCTTACGTGTAGTCCATGTCCTCGGGTCCAGGGAATGGTTCCAGGGGCCAGTTGAAGAAGCAGTTGAAAAAGACGAGTCCAGCACACGCTGCCCACACCACCAGGATGGTGATGAATGGCACTCCCAGATCATAGACCACCTGCACACACACGCCACACACACACACACACACACACACACACACACACACACCACATAACCATTAGGAACAATTTGTAAGTATCTCCAAGACTCTAACTGGAGGATAGCAGTGAGCCGTTTTTATTACTGGTGTGCTCCTGAATATTCCTAAAGCTAATCTGGGCCGCTAGCCAGCGGACTTGTCATGCACCTGCACACACACATTGCATTTATTTCCAGCTTCTTGTTAATGTGTAAAGCCAAATGGCAGTGTGATTGCAGGCTGACAGGACCATTTGCACCAGGAACATTTACATTACCACCACGGCCTCTAAAGTCCTGCCCTAGATTCCCAGTGAGGGCCAAGGTCACTTAATGTGCTGAACTGTACCTTAACACCTGGGAAGGTGACGGCGGAGGAGGCGTACGAGCCAATCATCAGGGCGATGAATGTGGACCGCAGGTCTCCAAACATGTTGGGCAGCTGTGGAGTGCAGAGGAGCAGAATTCAAACGCTTGTTGGGATTAAATTCACTGTCTCAGCAGTGAACAGGGACAGTGGTAGCTGAATGTCATATAGTCATGGCTGAAATAAAACATATGGAAAAGCACGCACACCATCCCACAAACTAGATGCTGTTCTCAGGCTAGTCTAAAAGTAATCTGACCTCTGAGGAAAGGCTTGGGCCTAAAACATCACATATGGTGGTAAAAAACACCATAAAAAAACAACATTCAATTGGTTTGGGAGCAGCCTTTACAGTAGTGCACAGCCTCTTTTTCAACCTTTTTTCATTTGTCTCACTTATACTTTTGTCAAGCACCTAGATTATCTAGATTGTGTCTGGATATACAACATGCCTATTTTAATTTTTGCATTTGATATAAAACACAGTCATAGCAGTTCAAAAAGTGATGGTCAAACTGAACTGGGGCAGAAAAATAGACGGTTAGCCCTCAGAAGGCATCCGCTGGGCTTCTCTGGTCAGAAATGAGGGGGCACTGCCAACCAATTAAGAGTCCTGGCAAAGCCAGACAAACAACTCTGAAAGGTTTGTGCAGCGCAATTGCACGGGCTAGGGAGCCTTTTCTCCCAGATCAGACAGCTCAGAAGTGGGCAGAGAGGGAGAGGGAGAGGGAGAGAGGAGGGGAGCGGAAGGGAGGGAATGGGGGTGGGTAAACAAACTATGATGATGAACTATAAAATGAAATAAATGTCTTTAGCAATTGCGATTAGACTAGGTGCTGAATGATATGAGTCATATTTATAGCTCTAAAAAGGAACATCTGTTACTTGGGATGTGAACTCAATGACCTGTATTGACAAGATGACAAGTGTTGATTGTATATCTCTCTTTTTCTCTCTCTCTACAACAGCCACTCTGTTCCCTATTTCAATAAATGCAAAGATACAAAAACATGTAGGAAATAAAAAAGGGAAATTCATTTCTATATATACCAGCAGCTAAAGGAAAAAGCACAAGGTGAAAATCAGTGACCGTTTCTGTCTTTCATGCCACTACTCACTGGAAAAAACAACAACTTTTTCTCTTCTCCTCTCTCTCTCTCTGTGTTCCATCCTTTTATTTTTCCCCGCACTCTCTCTATTCTCATGTTCTTTGAGGGGGGTGGCATGAAATGAGCGAGGGGTCCACAAAGCCTCCCTCATCCAGCAAGCTCTGCTGCAGCCGTCGGTAACTCATTACTCCTCTAATTGGGATGCCGCAGGAAAAAAAAAGTGGCACAGTGCATCAATTATCCCCCCCCCCCCAAAAAAAATATCTTACACCGCACTGCACAAGTGTACTCGCCACAACAACAACAAGTAGCCATTATGTTATGTAAGCACACACTGTGCATTCCGCTGCTGAGAAAACACTTTCATCTCGTCATTAATCGACGGAACTCTTG
>NC_055961.1:19807493-19877493 GCF_018492685.1 Alosa sapidissima
GGCCAGATCCGCTTGAGATCTGGGTCCGTATGGTTCCCCTGGTCAGCAGTGCAGCACTGTGGTGGAGAAGAGTAGTGTGTGTGTGTGTGTGGGGGGGGTAAATTACATCAATGTGTCAACATTGCGGCTTACCCGCAATGGCTGATTAGAAACAGCTTAGCAGACACATGGCACTATCAACGTTCAGGCACTCCCTGGGAGATAACAGCCTACGAGCTGCAGGGGGAAATATGCTGAGCACAACTCGAAAAGATGACACATCAAATCTAACCCAAGAGAGTTCTCCACATTACGTAATCAAATAAAACGACATTTACACCACCCGCCTCACCCGCAAAGCACTAATGATTGTCAAGGATACAACCCACCCTGCACACGAACTGTTCAGCCTCCTGCCCTCTGGAAAGCGGTACAGGAGCCTCCGCTCCCGCACCACCAGACTGGCAAGTAGCTTCATCCACCAAGCAATCAGGATGCTGAACACTTTACCCACTCTCCCATCACTGACAGCCCCCCCCCACCCGCCAGCCAGTCAGCCAGGAACCTAGGAAACTAGGATCCTGTCTACCCTAACCCCCCCCCCCAACACCGCCCTGTGGAACTGCACTGTGACTGCGCAGCCTAACGTGTTGCTGCTTCACATCAAGCCTGATATACTTGAAATTACTGCATACTGCATATCAATGTAAATATACAGGTCACACAAGCACAAGTGTAAACTTCATGTAACTGTTAAGACTATATAAATATACAACACAACTACCTCTATTTTTTATATATATATATGTCCTATATTTCTATTTTGATACATACATGTTCTATATTTCAGTCTTGCACTTTAATTTAATGTTTATTGTCTATGGCTATGTCTATAGTATGTCTATGTCTGCATGGGAAAGTAAGAAACGAAATTTCAATTCTTTGTATGACCAGTGCATGTAAAGAAATTGACAATAAAAGCCGACTTGACTTGACTTGGCTTGAAATGGCTCGACAACAAAGAGCCAGCCAAAACGGATTTTTAGACCACCCACAAAAATAAGACCTGCCCTCCTTGGTAGACTGCAGGGATTTGATAGATTCAAAGGGTTCAGGGTTCTCTTACGACGGTACTTAAAGTGTGTATTTATTGTTAGCCAGTGATATTAACTGACAGATGATAAAATGTCTTCTAAAGACATCACACAGCAACAAATTAAGCTGAACACTGGATAGACGAACCCTTGGTAGATGAAAGAAAACACCTATCAGATTGAGATATTGGCACAAATAGAGTCAGGAAATGGGGTAGATTTTCCATTCAAATACATTAGGATATTTACAAATACTAGTCTCTTGATAAAGGGCTTGGTGTTTTGGGGGGTAAAACAAAACTGTTTTCAGTTCTTTAAACCTCTGAGGTGATTCTGTCAGAGCCACAATTACTGCCATGTGATCAGGTCACATACCTGTATACTATATTTAATGAACTAAATAATGTCACCTATTCCCACAGCATGTGAAAGGACACACACACACACACATACACACTACCACAAACCCTTTACTGTCTGTAGTTCCAGGTTTATCTTTGGACTTTAAAGCCAGTGATGTTCCCCAATAAAATCTTTGATTTTATCTTGTCTGGTGTTTTTTTGTTGGCAGTGGTGGGAGAATGTCTGCTATCGCAATGGAATGAAACTTCATCATGTCCCTGATATTGACCCGCAGATATGCCCTTTTTTGTCTACGCACAGCCAAAACCGTGAAAAACAACATGACACACATGAAAACAAGAAAACAAGAAAACATGCTATGTATGGCATTTTTTGTTTTCGACTCAAAAAATCAGGCCCACATCTAGGACCAATTTGGGTCAACAACACACTATTGACTGGACATGCACACTGAGAAAGACACCTTTAACGTTTAAATAACTATCAGAGCAAAACCCCACCACAAGACCTCAGCACATTCCTCACTTTAGCCTAGACTAGGTAGGTGCAGTGGCCAGCCGATGTAGGCACCTACTGTCTGCCCCCTTTACATGAACCCAATAAACTCTGGTCAATATTGACAACAGATGAATCAGTGCCAAGACATTTTATCAAAGCTGTGAGGGAATTCCATTTCTATTCAGTCTATTCTATTCTGCCTTTCTGGACACTGCAAAACAGGCTACCTTTATGTTTTACATAAAGATACAGGAGCGTGCCCTCATAACAGGCACTTTCTAAACACCTCCAGGTCTACAACGAGGCCAAGACTTGGTTTGGCAGTGGACCGTAGTGCCACGCAGAGTACCCCATCCCTTTTAGAAGAAGAACAAGCACACAATGGGCTCATTTGTGTCGCTTCCCTCTGGGAGCCTGAGCTTACATCACATAAATACAGTTGTCAGGTCCAAAGGACAAGGCATTCCTGACATGCTTTGGAAGCCAAGGGCAACACTTTGAGATAAAAATCGCAAAGTAGCCACTGGACATACATGACTAATATAACTAATTAACTGGACAATGAACTGGGGTCTATTTCGCTCACCACAAAGAGGTGTCTGTGCACTATTGGTCATAATTTGTAAGAAAACAATTTAATTATATTGATGTGAATCATTTTCAGTGTGTTTCTAGATATGGGCCTCTGCCTGTGTAGGTATGACCTTGGATGCATGTTTTGTTCTTATAGACGTGGATGGCACTTACCAGGATCGTTGCACATGTAGGAGTAGAAGCCCTCAGACTTGAGCATGATTAGCAGAGACCCCCAGCCGAGAAGCACGGCGGAGAAGAGCAGGTTCTCGATGATGGCGGTCACGGCCATCCACCAGCGGCGCGCAAAGGCTGTGCTTAGGGTCGGAGCCATGGTGGCGCAGAGAAGAAAGGACCAGAGCAGGAGAGAGGACGACGGGCGTTGGTACCGCTGGAAGTCGGTTGGTGTTTGTTAGACTACTGTATGAACAGCAGCTGTAAAATAAGACAAAAGGGAGAATACAGATTTTTACTTAAGTTGGCAGTGGAAACATGGGCAAGACCTGGCGAGGGCTAATTACGCACTGATTATAACGATCATGATAACTGTGATTCTCAATGTAACACTTGAACTTGCATTATCTCCACAGGATTCGTTTATTTCCAGATGTCTTCAAGATAATTGCAACCTAGCCTTTGTGTGGCCAACAGGCGCATTACCATGAAGAGGTCGTTCTGACCACAAATAAATGCACATCAATAGGTCACATTTATTTTAAGTGGATCTTTATAAACCTCCATTTCGACCTATACTGATGTAATCGAAATTTGAACAGAATAACTGTCTGATAAAAAAAATCATCCATTTAAAGGTGACGCATGGAAATGTTAGGAGGCAAATATGAAGAGTCGCAGAAAATACTCTAATCATTTCAAAACTTGTTTGGAACTTTCCAGTTCAATAGTTCAATGTCCTACGTGCGTATGTATACAGGGATGACTAGAACCATCACCAATGAATATTATTATTTTCTTCTCTATGCAGTAAAATAGCATCATATATCAATTCAGATAACTTGACCCATAGCCTCTCTCACGATGCAACATTGTAAAGTAGACATACAGAAGACAATAACCTGTTACACTTCAAATCGGATAATGTCTTGAGAAACCTATTTGTTAGTATCTCATCGGTGATAGTGTCTTACCTGGAGGATGAAACTCAGAGTGCACTGCTGTGTCCAGGATCTCACCGACTGAGAGTTTCCCTTAGTGCTCTAGAGCCTATTTAAGGGACCGGCAACTGGGCCTCGATGGCTCCTCGGAAGTGCCACAGACCAAACCACGCCCATTCAGTGATGCCTTGTCACACAGGTTAAACATTGAGGGAGAGTGATGATGTGCCATGGCAGTTTTCGCCTGGTGTTGTAGTCACGTTATTTCTCTGAGCACGAGGGACAGACTGCATTCCAAGCAGAGTTGAAGGAAACTGTGCAGACCCATGTCTGGATACAGATCTAATTGATCAGCCGAGCTACTTGTGGATTCCGACCGGCATATAGTTAAAGTTATTGGTCTTAGGTCGCGAACTTCACTGATGAAGACAGGAGGTTGTCCTATCAATATGCTAGGCCAGACTAGGGGTAGGACTATTACAAAAATAAAAGTATAAAGAATGGTTAAGCTATGCATTAGACTAGTAAGTCAGTACTGAAAATCTCTAGTCATATTTCCCTCAGAAAACCCCTGCTGTTTAGTAAAGTACCAAAGCAGATTTTTTTTTATTAAAGTACCCAGAGATGGTCTGCAGGTTTATGCCATGTATCCGAGCGCGCATCCGCGCCCAGTTGAATCACGAAATTGCAAAAGCACAGATAAGGTGAAATAAACAACTTTAGTCGTTATTAAATCAAGGATCAGAAACAGCCCGGCAACATTCCTGTAGCCTATCTCACAGTGACCGAGAGAGAGGCGTTCTCTACTGGTACTGACTGGTTGCTGTGGGGACGACAGATGCCGGACAGTGGCTCATGAAGTGGTGTAGACACTGAAGAAAAACAAAACAAGTTCAAAACTTTGCCTCTCACCCACATTTGTGTGTCATTTAATTCGAATGAGAAAATTGTAAGAGAAAAAACGTTTACAATTTTCAACATTTCAATGATCAGTTGCAACTTAAATTGCAGGCTATTAGGCCTACTGTAAAACACTTTTTATTCACGCCAGCTGATGAGTAGCAGACAGGATGTCATGGTGACATAATGTCAAGATACGATTGGTTAGTATAGGTCTATCTGTTTGTCTCCTTCTGAGTCTGTCTCCTAGTGTAGATCTATCTGTATGTCTCCTAGTCTGTCTCCTTCCTTACCCGAGTGCTGAATGTAAATGATAGGCCTACAGTCAACGGGTCACTAATGAGAAAATCACTTTAACCTTCATGGAAGTCCTAAGGTAATAGTGTGTTACAGTTTTTCTCGATTGCTTTTACCTGCTTAAGTAAACTAGAACCCACTTGGTCTTCATGACTACTTTCTTTGCACAGCAGAAACTCTATTGGTTTTCCCATGAGGAAAACATCTTTTCACAGGTGGTATAGATTCCTTGCATAAGTCTGAATCTCTGATACACCTGTGTGAAACTCCTTTGCACAATTCTTCAATCAGCAATCATTCATTATACATAAGAGATGTCTGTTCTGTGTTGGTATTTGCAAGTATGGATCTAATGCACATTTAGACAAAGTACTGTATTGTCTATTTGGTGGAGAAAACAGTACAAAAGGTGTTTACTGTAGGTCTATTTCGATGAAAAATTACAAGTTGTAGTTCAATGAAATTTACTGTATCTTGCTAGGTATTTACTGTATGTCTTACATGTCAATGGCAGTTACATCTTGGGAGGAATGAATAAATTATTTTTTTATTCAGTACATTTTGTCTTTTCACAGTTTTTTTCTGATAGGCCTACCAGAAAAATAAGAAAGTAATGGAACAGACATAGCAAAAATGCTCATTTTGAAAACTAGATTTTGCATTTTGTTGTCCCGTGTGTAATGATTGATTAAAGAGTGTTTTTTAATTGGCAACAAGTTGTAGTGTTTGAAGGCAAGATTTGCTTTTGCTGCATGTTTAAAGTGTTTTGAGAGAGTAACAGCCTTTTGCAAGCAAAATGTGTCATTTTGTCCAGAGTGCTTTTGTTCAGACACGGGTGTTAACTGTTTTGAGAGTGTGATTTCAGAGTTGACACAGGTATCAAAACGATCGAGAAAAACTGTAATCTGGCGTCTGCTTGTGTAATTAATGAGAGGCATCCAACTGTAGTGCCAATATATGATATGATGACGTGGGGAATGTGATCAATAGGCTTATTGGTTGACCAATCAGTTCGTGTAAACAGCTTAGGCCTACTTATCGATCAGGGGTTCACACACGGAAAACAACACTTATCGTCGAAAACAAAGGGGAACAGTTAATCAGCCGAAGTGTAATGCATCTTATACCTCCTAGTGTTTAGTTTGAAAAAGTAAAAAGATGTCCCACACCAAAACATCCCTGGGGAATTTAAGTTATGTCGTTAGAGTAACATTTTAATCCTTTATAGAAAGAACAGATTATGTCACAGCAGCACAGACTGTACGAATAACATGTCTAGTGGCCACTGAACCTCTACACACGACAGTAGACTACATCAAAGAGCGTGAAAAAAAACCAAAGTAGGCTAGTCTACTGACACAGTTACACAACAGGCTAACTGTCAAACTGTTTGCCATTTTCCACGCACAAATTTCACTGAAAAACAAAGTTCTGTCGTGAACCTATCGCGGTTTGCTGCACTTCATTGTACTGCGCTTCCAGATGGTTAATGGTGATTGTCCATTCAAATGTTAAGACTTCTTAGCGACACCTTGTGGCACATGGTCCATTATGTATGTAAATGATTATGTGGCTAATACACTACCGGTGAAAAGTTTGGGGTCACTTAGAAATTTCCATTCCACTCCATTATAGACAGAATACCAGCTGAGATCAGTTGCATTGTTTTTTTAGGGCAGCAGTTTTCAGATTACATTATGTGCTTATATAATTGAGGGTTCTCCTTCAATGTTTTCTCAGTTAACCGTGATACTAATTAACCTTCACTAATCTGATAAAATTATATCAGATTAGTAAACAGAATGTGCCTTTGGAACATTGGATTAATGGTTGCTGATAATGGACAATGTAGATATTGCATTAAAGATCAGCCATTTCTTTCTACAACAGTTGAGAACCCTTTTGCAATTATGTAAGAACATAATAAAATCTGAAAACTGCTGCCCTGACATGGATTGACTCTTAACTATTATTCTTCAAAGCAAAAATAAGAAATACACCACACACTGTATTTATCCATACAAACAACCTATGGCTCATTTTATAGTGCAATGGATAATTCGTAGACAGAAACATTACAGTCTTAAGGCATCCAGGGGCATTCATCACAAAATAATAACAAAAAACGTTAACACTTAATTTAAAGCGCACACATCATAATTCTCGATTGAAGACTATAAAAATATGTATATATTCTTGCTAAATTATCTCACACATGATTTTTTTAATATAATTTTAAATATAGACAACTTCTGTTCAATATCTCATTTTACAGCTTACACATTTTTGTATACACAGTAGAAAAAAAGCATACCTACATTCTTACTAGGTTCACTTACAAATGTGAATTACAGCTCATGAAAATGCACAAACTTATGGTCGGTCTGAAACTACTACTGATGAGGAAGATCCATCAACACCAAAGAGAAAGATGAAGCCACAGCATGAGGAAGACTGAGAGGGAGGTCAGGAGACGCCAGTTCTCCCTCAAAGCTGGAGCATCTGTGGGAGAATATTTTACACAAAAAATAAAGTCTTATTTTGTATATGTATATTTGTATCTCTTTTATCTCAGATAAAATATTTATTTCAATTTCTTAAGTCATGTCAGTCATCTGACTGAATAGAAACTACTCAGATCCAATTATTCTCAACTTCAACTTTCAACTTTATTGTCATGTGTACTAAAGATAATTTCAGTACAATGATATTCTTATTCTGCAAGTCCTCCAGCAACATAAGACATAATCAAATAAAAACTAAAAAAGACTATTAAAGAAGGATTCAGCAGTAATGAAATGCAAAAAAAAAAACATCTTAATGGGTTTCTTACCGTTTGTATTCCCTCCTAAGAAAAGCAGGAACACATAAAGGACACAAGGTTAACTCTGAACTCATCTGATTGTTCTTAAAGATTAACACAGCTATCAGCAAGTTTTGCAACCCTAAACAGCTCCTGTAAATTGTAAACTGGGGTCAGTGTCACTATTTCCTCTCTGCCTTACAAATGAAGCTTTAATGACCATAAGAAAGACTATGCTAATCACATCAAGTGAGGGGGTGGGCGTGAGAGAGTTAGGGTTGGGTATCGTTTGGGTATACAATACTTTTAAAATGGTGTCTGAACCAGTACTGTGTTTTTACAATAATATGCCCAAACCAATGGTCGTAAGCATTAATTGCTTTTTTGATTGATAAGACAAATTTGAACATGAAATTGAACTATATATTTAGTTTATTATCAATATCTGTAGTTCCATTGCTTCTAGGCATAATTCTAATTGCAGATGGCTTGCCATAACTTTAAATGTTAAAATGGCTTGTCTTGGAACTGCCAGGTCATGGAGAAAGGCAATTGCAAGTAGCCTAATCTTTGGAGCTAGCTTTCAAGTTTATCCAATGTGTTCTCAAATGCTTGAATACATTTTATGCCTTCCCCCTCAAACTACAATATTTTTTTAACATGTTACATATGCCAGTGTTTAAGTATTTTGATTCCCGGCGCTAGTAGGTATTTTAACAGCAACTCATTTCTCTTATTGTGAATGTGGACAGCAGAGTGTGGCTGTGGAATGCTACCTGCGCTTTTTCTTATTGTGAATGTGGTTTCCATGCCAGCGTGGATATGGTCTGCTACATGGCAGTGCAGGAGCCAAGTGCCAGGGTTCCCCGCTACCATCTCCACGGCCTGGAAGGTCCCCGGGAACAGGTCATACACATCAGCGCGATGGGACTGCGCCATCTGTTAACAACAGCATCAGGGACAGAGAGAGAGAGAGAGGGTCATTATGCAAATGCCTAATCCATGAGGTCTGGTCATCCATTCCATTGTGTGGGCAGGAATCAACCACTTTAGTCAATTTTGTAAGTGTTTACTGAACAATTACAAATGTAATGTTTCTCTTAAAAATGTTTAAGTGGCTGTTGGGTTCAGCACAGAAGTGACCTTTCAAGAATTTAAAGGGACAGTTCACCAAAAATAACTAAAATAATGTCGAGAGTATAACCCAGCATAACGCATAAAGGCTGAGAAGCAGCAGAGAGCATAACTCCTCTTCCACCTTGCACCTTTTTGGGTTGACTACTAACATAAGGTTGAGTTTAAATTCAAAAGCATAGAGTGCAGTTTTTTAAACAAGCAATCCCTTCAAAGAGAGGGTCTTTTTAGAAATGTCATTTGTAGGCCTGTAGATGCGGTGGTAGCGAAGTGGCTAAGGCTCGACTAACATGCAGTAGTCTGAAAAGTTGTGGGCTTCCATCGTTCTGCCCTTGAGCAAGGCACTTAAACCCCAAGTTGCTCTGGGGAGAATGGCCCTTGTAATAAAATTGTCATATGTAAGTCGCTTTGGATAAAACCGTGTGCTAAATGAATTCATGTAAATTATTAAAGGAACCTTGTAAGTGAAGGTCTCTGCATGGAAGTGGACGGTGTGGATGTCCACCTCGTTGCCCATCCCCATGAGATACCACTGCACCCTCTCCCCCTTCACCATGGAAATGCCACGCAGGTTACCGTACAGTTTACCATTGATCCCTGCCATTAAACAGAACAGGAACAAAATGAGAGAGATAGAGATGATTTTGATTAAAATGATGGTGAAGAGCAGTATGCTTATGATTCTTTTCCCCAAAGTGATAGTACCAGCAGTGGTAGTGGTGGCACTAGAGTATTGATTGGCTATCTCAGTGGGCAGGGTGGTACCTTTCTCACACACACACACACACACACACACACACACACACACACACACACACACACACACTGACATCATGGGTTCATCATGGTATCATGGTTGCAAATCAACAGCCAAGACAGATCCACGATGGTCCAGTGATGCTATCAACAAATGGGCAATCCCCTTCTGGTAAGCACATGGTCATAACTCAGAAAGACACACACACACACTATAAGTCCATCTTCATTAATGAGGCGCTAACTGTCCTGCTAACCATGCATCATGTTGCTCTCCTCAAAGACATCGTCAGCAGGGACCTCTGTCTTGCCCAGATACGTCTGAATGTTTTCCTCCAGGTACCAGGACTGATTCTCATCAAACACCAGGAAGAGGAGGGCGAACTCGCGCGCAACATCCCTCTTGCGACGGCCAGGGGTCAGCACTCCCCTCCTGCAGATCACCAGAGGCCCAATCAACCCACTCACTGTGTCCTGCCGCAGAGGAGAGGGGGTGAAAGGATGGATGAAAAAAAGAAAGAATGGATGAAAGAATGGATGGATGGATGAAAGAAAGAAAAAAAGAATGGATGGATAAAAGAAAGACAGAAAGAAAGGATGGATGGATGAAAGAAAGAATGGATGAGTGAATGAATAAGTGAGTGAGTGAGAGAGAGAGCCAGCCAGTGAGGAAGCGATGATGGATTAAATGAATGAATGAATGAATAAATGAATGAATGAATGAATGATTGAATGAATGAATGGAATGATCATGCAATGACTTCATAAATAACAGCTGCAAAAAGGGCCGTTTCATTTTCTGACAGGCAAAAGGCCCCTCATGCTACGCACCATGGATAACAACAATTCTTGTTTTTAGCAAGGCTTTGAACCGGTTCACGGAACAAAAACAAAAACCAGAAACTTTTGCTAGGAACAGAAACGAAACCAGATACGTTCAAAAATGTTATATTCTGGAATAGAATCGTTTATCTAAAATAATGTTAACCGGTTAATACCGTTATTTTTTTCGTTCTTTGGCAAACCGGAAACGTTAAAATACTGTTTCTGTTCGGAACGAACCAATTGGGAAAAAAATTCTGGTTCAAAGCCCTTGTTTTTAGTCAAATAAATACAAAGTCCAAGTTGTTTTCATTATCTGTACTTTTTTACAGTCAGAAAAGAGAATGTTTAAAGATTAATATGTTTTACTTTACCTTCACAAAGTCAACACTTGAATAGTACGCATACGAGATGCAGTTGGGATCAGACTTTCCTGGTCCAGACCTTTTCAGAACATTCCATTGGATATTTCTCCTCTCACCTTGGAAAACATCAGTCAGATGCATTCAGTTATGCTCAGAAATGAAGAACAGGTATCAGCCACTTACTTCTTTGTAATTCACCTACCTGGCTGGACAGGTGTTTGTTGTACAGTGCCCACCCCATGGGCATATATGTTGTAAGGTCGGCTAGCCAGGTTCTTAAAAGTGATCAAGATCTGTTCTCCTACTTCCGCTCTGATTATAGGACCTGCACACACGCACACACAATCCATTTCACTATCTATTAACCAAGGTTTATACATTGATTTTGCGATGTATTCAGCTATGAGGTTAATACACAGGGCTGGGTGGGCTATACATGGGAATACATTACTTTTCTTAATTTTTCTTAAAGATTAAAGCACGATCTGATTCTGATTAATTGAGCACTGCAATACACAGGTGCAGTTAATACATGGTTTTGTTTTATATTTAATACAAGGGAAATGACTGTAGAAGCATCAGCCAAATGAATGAGTATATATGAGTGAGTATATAGTATATAACTATAATGAGTATAAGTATATATTGGACAGGTGAGGCCAGTCACCTAAGATCCCCAGGTGTTCCTCCTCAGGTAGCCGCGGCTTGACTCTTGTGAAGGTGGCATCAGCGTACTCCCTGTACACCACCTTCTTGTACCTGGAGCCGATCTGGTTCTCTCCTCTTCCCAAAAAGACATTTGCAGGGCTGTAGATTAAATACAAGCAAATACATAAACTAAACAAGGGCTAGAAACCCTACAATAGCAACAAAGACAAACAGCATTATAAGGTATTACAATATGTGACACTGACATTGACATCTCTTGCTTTTACTTCCCCCTCTATTTATCTATCTGTCTGTCTGTCTGTCTGTCTGTCTATAAATGCACCAATCTATATACATCTCTATCTATGCTTGTACTGTAATTGTCACTCTTTTACCTGTTCAGTTCCTACCTACTTGTGAACTACAGTGTACCCCCTGTTCAGTTCCTACCAGTGGACTGCAGTGTTCAGCCTTTACAGGTCCTACCTGTTGATTGCGGTGTCCTACCTGTTTAGTTCCTACCTGTTGATTGTGGTGTCCTACCTGTTTAGTTCCTACTGTTGATTGTGGTGTCCTACCAGTTCAGTTCCAAACTGAGGACGACAGTTTCCCACCTATTAAGTTCCTACCTGTTGATTGTGGTGTCCTACCAGTTCAGTTCCAAACTGAGGACGACAGTTTCCCACCTGTTCAGTTCCTACCTGTCGGCCGGATTGGTGGTGTTGTGCAGCTGCAGCTCCCAGGTGCGGTCGGGGGCGTAATCCCACTCCACTTCCTCCGCGCTGATGAAATACTGGACCACAGGGCGGAGCGGGGTGGGGACTGTCAGAGCGCCGCTCACCTGTCTGTCGCACCAGCGCACCTGGTACTGCTGCCTCATGCCTCCCACGTAGTGGTCAGTCACCCTGCAGCTCAACTCAAACACACCTGCAGGGCAACGCACAGAGATATAGTGTGACGACCCTCTGTTCCCGCTGCTGTCTATGTACAGTAGAGGCCCGTGCATTGACTGTGGGGAGACTGCAGGGTTGAGACTGCAGGACTGATTGTACCTGGAGTGGGCGTGGGCTATAAAAGCCTGAAGATCAGCCTCACTTCGCCCTCTGACTCTCGTGGACACTGAATCTTGCACTCACACGCACAGAGACTTTCACTCGCCACATCCACACACATCCAGACACTCTAACTAACATCCTCTTATTTGCACACACGCTTTTCTCTTTTCCATGCTCTCACATCCATCCTTCCAAACTTTACTCCATCATTGTCAGTAGTTACATCTTTACACCTACAACCAGAAGCCCCATCATATTCCCTAGACACACTTTTTCAATAAATGTATTGAAATTGCATTTGGTGCGTCCATTTAATGTTTACTGCCCATACAAGAGTCTAGTTAATTAATCATTAAAGGAGAATTCCGGTGTGATTCCAAGATTCCAAAAATAATTCCGTGGAAATGCATGGATTCTTGTTGCTGCTACTGGAAGCAACTGAATCCATGCATTTCCACTGAATTATTTTTGGAATCTGATCTCTTATCATACCTGTTCGTTCGTACTCGTCGCGCGACCTATCGTGACTAAATTCAAGATGGCGTTGAACGGTAAAATTCCTTAAGGTACTGTCTGTATAAATCGTCTTGTAAATAAACTACCAGTGCTTTTTCAAAGTTCTCCATGTCTCGTTTTAAATGTCAAGGCCCTCGGAAGTCTACCAATGAAGTATGGAGCTACTTTGAACATCCTAAATGGTGTAAAACAGTGATTTATTTGCATGGCTAGGCCGATGCCCGAGGCACCGCAACGAAAAACTGTTGTTAGCATTGGCTAACTAGCACCAGATTTCTGAGTGCAGGGGACAAGCCGAGGTGAGCTATGAGACATACGTTCACACTCGGTATCATGTTTCAACACACTTTAGGTCAATATCACACCGGAATTCTCTCTGCTAAAGAAATTAGCAGATATTTCAGACCGTAGCCGTTTAATAAGCGGGATAATGTATAGAATGCCGGTCATTATTGGGAAAATAAGTCCCTTCGCCCTGTTGGGACTGATTTTGTCAATGATGACCGGCGTTCTATACATTGTCCCTTACATATATTGCAGCTCACCTGTGCTATCTGGCTGCATGGACACAGTGGCGGTGGTGTGTGGAAAGACACTGAGTGTGTCCCTTGTGGTGCCCATTAGCTGGAAGGTGTTGCCCTGGAAGTGGACGCCGTGCATATCCCCCTCTGTACCCAGCCCCAGGAGGTGCCACGTCACCCGGTCCCCCTGACACAAGTCCAGGCCAGGAAGGTTCCCGTACATGAAGCCGTTCACCCCTCAATTAGAAAATAAAAAACACAACACCAGTGACTTATCCACTAAATAATAAGTACCAGTACATGCAAATGGTAATGTATAAACCCAGTAAAGAATCATAAATAAGCCATTCATTATTCAGTGAGAAAGCATGTATAACTCACCAACTTAAAGTCATACATACACACATACATACCAGATACACACTGCACAATAGTAACCTTATAAAATCATCAACTAAAAGTAGATGCAATGTCCAGGTTTGTTAGTCTACCCTCACAGCATTTTTGAAACTGTCTTGTCTTGCAGTTTAAATACGTGGGCCAAAAGGTTGACTTTCAGTATTGCCCAAACATGCTGCTATGAGCTGTATTTTAACATGCTGAGACAGCTACATTCTACACACAGCAGGCGAGGGATCTGATGCAACAGAGGAGATGAATACTACCATGCATTTTATTGCTCTCCTGAAAGTCCTCGTTGTCTGGATCAGATTCAATCGTCCCGTAAGCTCTTATGTTGTCCTCCAGGTACCAGCTTAGGTTCTCATCCATGACAGTAAAGAGAAGGAAGAACTCTCTAGTTGCCCCACTCTAAAAGGTATGAAAACAGTGGATTATTGCATTATAAATATTTCATTTGGCACTTATGTAATGTAAGCAAAACTGCTTTCTTAGAAAATAAGGAGGCCTTAAGACGTATTCATACTATTTATTAATACTTTAGTCTGTCCACAGAATGTTGTCATTGATCAATGTGTCTACATATGCAGTACCAGCATAATGAGAGGTGTAAAGAATCCAGCAACACTTAGTGGTTAAGTAACAATGGTTACTGGCGCTGGAATCAAAAGCACGCACATCCAACACACTGGCGGTGGAATCAAAAGCACGCACATCCAACACACTTGCGCTGGAATCAAAAGCACGCACATCCAACACACTGGCGCTGGAATCAAAAGCACACACATCCAACACACTTGCGCTGGAATCAAATGCATGCACATCCAAGACACTGGCGATGGAATCAAAAGCATGCACATCCAAGACACTGGCGATGGAATCAAAAGCACACACATCCAACACACTTGCGCTGGAATCAAAAGCACACACATCCAACACACTTGCGCTGGAATCAAAAGCACACACATCCAACACACTTGCGCTGGAATCAAAAGCATGCACATCCAAGACACTGGCGATGGAATCAAAAGCATGCACATCCAACACACTGGTGATGGAAAAAGCACACACATCCAACACACTGTTGATAGAAAAAAGCATGCACATCTAACACACTGGCGTTGGAATCAAAAGAAATCAGACCGGAAGAATACTAAGAAACTGTACACTGTTATAATTATCTAATAATCACAATTAATGAATAATCTTTGAACACCTGAAGAAGGCCGCCAACCCAAAAGCTGTGTTTATTAATTAGCTCTGTTATGGCCTAGGGGTAAGGCCACAACAAAAGAGGGAGTCGAGAGGTTGGATCTTTAACTAAAATATAAATTTATTAACCAAACTAACCAAATAACAAACAAACAGTGTGAGGTGGGTCAAAGTCAGTCATCAGTAATGCATGGATGTTGTGTGTTTGCAATGTGTCTGAGTGCAGTGTTGCATGTCCAAAACCCAAAGTAAGAATGGCCCTCCTAAGGGGAGAGGAAGCAGTCCTCTTATCAGGACTCCAGTGTACAGGTGCAGCTCATCAGCTCGTTAAGTCCTGAGCACACCTGAAAACAAGTAGTCAATACGCAGAAGGCCTAACAGGCCGTCACAGCTCATACACACGTGACTGTGTGGCAATAAGATGTAAGGCTGATGCACAGGTGATACATACCTGTGCCTGCGTGGCGGTGGCATCCAGGGCCCCTCTCCTGCACACCTTCAGAGGGCCCATGAGGCCAGAGTTTGTGTCGCTGACCGGATCGCTGCTGGAGAAGTACAGGTAGGAGACGCAGGGGGGGTCGTTCGGGGAGGGGCCATCTCTCGCCAGCCACTTGTAAGTGAAGCGCTCACCTGGACGTACTTGAGAGCCTGGTTTCACTGTGCCTAGAACACAGGGGAGTTACAGTTATGAATGAGAAACAGTCCAAATAGAAGCTGAATAAAACCTAGCTCACTTCTAGAGCTATGAATAAATTCAGAGATCAGAAATCAAACATGATTTTAGTTTTAAAAGGGGCTTGTATAGCCTTTTATAAAAGACAGGAAAGGGAAATGATTGGGAAAGAGAGACAGGAAGTGTGCACAAGAAATTATCCCAAGCTAGACTCAAAATTGGGTCTGATGCCAACCAGTGTGCTTTGGCGCCACCCAGAGGTGAGCAATAGAGGTGAACACATTTTTTGAAGCTTTTAAATGTGAAAAGTTTTAATGTAAACATTCCACATTGTTCAATCAGAACTTTAAGCCTTAACCATGTTTGTTTACCAAGAACGTGGTATGATGTCTATGTGTGTTCGCAAACTCAAAAGCATGTAAATGTAAACCTCTTGGAAAATGACTGTGGACGTTTGTCTTTGCTTGCTAATTTGAACTGTGCCACATCGGATTCAATAAAGATAACTGAGAGAAAGACTAAATGACTAAATGACTTAATGTGGTGTGTAAAAATGTGAAAGTGATTTGTCGAACCATCCTGGTACTGTGCTCCCTCGGAGGTCTTCTCATACTGCAGACCGTGAGGCTGGATACTGAAGTTCCTGTCTGCCCGGTTGAGGAAGGTCACCTCAAGGACGTCCCCGACCTCAGCTGCAATGACCGGTCCTGATGGGGGAAAAGAGATGAGATATTGGACCATCATTACTGAAGCGGGAGCAGCGATGTAAGCGAGAATATGAGCTACGATTGATGAGAGCTTGGATGTTCTGTTACTAACGTGCATTTCAGATAACCCAATGGTACTGCACTGCAGTGTGAATGATTGATTTTGTTCAGCGTCAGTTGACATTTTATTAAAAAATGAACATGGTAATACCATGTGTCTAGCCCATTAGAAAACAAATGTAGTGGTACGGAGACAGGAAGATGGGGAGGAGGAAGGAGTACCGAGAATTCCGAGGTGTTCTTCACCATCTGTCCGCTTCCTCTTTACGGAGAACGTGTCATCAGTGTACGCCACATACACAGCCTTGCGATACACTCCGCCGAGCCGACCCTCACCTTTCCCAAAGAAAACCTCAGACTGCCTTTCAGAGACAGACATGAACAAGCAAAGACTGCACATGAGAAAATAATCCATATCTGACTTCTCATTTATTTCATTAAATTGAAATAACTAATTAAAATGTTACCAATACATAGATTAACTAAACACATTCAGCGACCCCAGATTAAGATAGATAGATAGATAGTTACTAGATTTGAGGATTTACCTCCCACTCTCTGTGAGTAAAATGTTTTGAGGAATGTCCATTCCTGAGGGGGCATAGTTCCACGTGACCTTCTCAGCAGCGATAAAATACCGCCTCACTTGACCCACCACAGGACTTTCAGAGTTAGTCTTGTTCCCACATGAGCTGACCTGGAAGAGGGCCTGCATTCCAGCTGCAGGAACAACACACAAACACCAGGGGGAGATATTGTGCCATTACAACACAGACACTGTAGCGTTAAACCAGAAAATGACTGTAAAACAGAATCTCAATGTTCTCAGTGATTCATCCAGGCCCAGGCCCACGCACTTCTGCAAAAACGTTCATGACTTACTTAAAACATGAGACAATGCTTTCTAAGGGACATTTCTGAGAAAGTTCAGTTCATATTCTGTCAAATGTTGATCATACGGCTTTATTAATTATTAACTACACTGTCTTTTTGTTCAGCATAAACCTAAAGAAGAGGCAGTTGGAACTATAAAGGGGTTGGTTCATTTTTTGCCAGAGTAATTCTTTAAGCTGTCATAGGCAAACATATTAATCTTATTGATTAACAGAAAACCAACAATGCTTTATCATAGAGATCATGAACTAGCCATTAATATTTAAAAGCAAACATATAGTATTTCACCAACTCCCACCAACATATATTGTTCTTATGTATTATGCATTATGTAATTTTTGTTACTTTTCAGGTTCTGCATTTTGAAATGTGTTGAAAGTGACTATGGATGGATAAAAGCCAAATACCTTAACCATAACCTTGACCTTAACATCCCCACCTGAAGGACCCAGGCCTCTTACCCTGCAGATGGTCGTTGACCTGGCAGTTAAGGAGCCAGGTACCTGTGGTGGTGGGCACCATTTCTGCCGTGATGAAGGAGGCTGGGAACAGGCTGAGGACATCGGTCCGATGCCCGCGCTCCACCACCGTGTGCCCATGGAAGTAGACGGAGTGCATGTCCACCTCGTTGCCCATGCCAAACAGGTGCCAGGACACCGTGCTGTTCAGGCAGAGGTCGATGCCAGGCAGGTTGCCATACAAGTACCCATTTATGCCTGCCACCAATATTCAGGACAGAAAACGGCATTATAATCAGACATGTTATGAACACATTAGAGATCCATTTACTAATCTAGCAGTTCAAATAATAAATTGAATCCAAAGACTGTACATTGACATACATACATAGCTAAGATGCTTCACTTCCAGGCCCACCCACCATGCATTAAATTGGACTCTTGGAAATCCACGTCCTCCGGGTTCACCCCAGCCGAGTCGGAGCAGAACGTCTGGATATTGTCTTCCCGGTACCAGCTGAGGTTCTCGTCGACAACGCTGAACAAGAGGACGAAGTCCTGGTCCACATCTGTTCTCCTCAGCTCTGTGCGGTTCAGTCCCTCAACCTGCTGAAGGGTACCTGAGGACCAAAGTACATGCTCAAAATGGTTGACAAGCTCATGACTGTCTCTAGTGTCCATCCTGTCAGGATGCGGTGTAGGCCCTGCTACTGTGTAGAACCATCTGATCAACATCTTGGACAATGAATGTCATCCACTCTACAGCACTATCAAAAACCAAAAGAGCTTGATCAGCTGGAGACTTCGCTCACTGCCATGCACAACTGAAATGCTGAGGAAGTCATTTGTTCCTAGGCCCATTGAACTGTTCAATGCCTCACTAAAGGGAAGAGGAGAGATAGACTTCTCTGCTTAGTCTGTCTGCCTCTCCACCCTCTCCATGTCCATGTTTTTTGAGTACTGACTGCCCACTACTGCTTACTACTGTTTTACTAATGTACACAGCCTAATGTTTTCACTACTTTTTTACTGCTACATAGGCACACATACTGTAACTAAGGACTGTGGTTGGACTACTGTTTGCATCTTCACCATGACACTCACTCCCTTTAGCACCTCACCAGTCCCGGCCCTGTCACTACAAGCGTCTTATGCTTGATCACCCTCAAGCACATTGGACTTTCTTAATTTAACTTATATAGTGTATTTAGTATTTAGTTTTGTTAGTTTTCTTATCTTTCTTATCTTCTAATGTCTTTATTGTACAGTTGAGTTTAGTTATATGTTTATACTTATACTTATGTTTACCCTTTCTGCTGTAAGTGCATGTTGTGTGTTATGTCTGTATGCTACTGAGACCCTTGAATTTCCCCTTGAGGATCAATAAAGTATCTATCTATCTATCTATCTATCTATCTATCTATCTACCATTCCAGCAAAAGGAAAGGACCAGGGAAACTGTTAAAAGGAAGTTTACCCTTGTCCCCTAAGTGTTTTATTATTATATACACTGCATATATTCATATTTAATTTATATTACTCTAAACCACCTTCTGTAAACCAACTGTATACTACTGTCTACACCACACTATATTTTTTGTCCTGTCTATGCACCACCTGTCTATACCTTGTATCACATTGGACTTTTCTGCTCTTTTGCACTTCTGGTTAGACATAAACTGCATTTCGTTGTCTTTGTACTTGTATTCTGCACAATGACAATAAAGTTTAATCTAATCTAATCTAATCTATTATTACCCGTCCTGCAGGTGAGGATGGTGCCAATCAGTCCCGAGTTAATGTCTCGTGGGGCGTCCACGTGAGAGTGGTACACCCAGGTCAGGCAGTTGGCATCTCCATCCATGGGGGCATAGTCGGGCGTCACCACCCAGCGATACGTGTGCCTGCCTCCTGGAGGCACAGCGTCGTCCCGTTTCAGACTGCCAGATGTCTCGTCTGGGTACAGAGCTCCTGAGCAACATAAAGCGGGGCCCAAGATGTCATTAACAAAACACATCTGGCCTTTACTTAATGTCACAGTAAAGTTTAAAATAGACTAGCATGGTACATAAGACTATCAGATCATCATCAAAACACATATATCTTTACTGCTAGATGTCAACAAACAGTTTGATGTTGCATAGCGAAACCATAAGGACCAAACACAGTAATTTGTGGGTTCTTTACAGTATAGTTCCTTTACAATATAGATTACGGTGGTAATATAATATATATATAATGAATGAATTAATTAATTGATTTATTTATTTTATTTTTTAAGGCTGGATGCTATTCAACTCTACCACCGTAATCTATATTGTAAAGGAACTATACTGTAAAGAACCCACAAATTACTGTGTTTGGTCCTTATGGTTTCACTATGCAACATCAAACTGTATATATATATATATATATATAAATATATGTATATAATGTTTGTTTCCTATTCCTTAATGAAGCATCCACAAGCACTGTTATGGCAAAAAACTGCCCTGTGTATGATGATTAGTCAAATTGAAAAATTGACCTAAGTGTATTGGTGATTACTGGTTCTCCACTGGGATTCAGAAGAAACAGGTAAATAGTTCCTGTGAGCATCTCTAATTGCTTGCTTCTGAATTACAGTCAATTATATGAGCTACTCAGATGCATGAGCATATGTGATTTACGATTAGACGGGAACTGAAAGACAAACAAGAGCAAAATATAGGCCTATGACTTCTCTTAAAAAATAAAAATCTCAAACAAAACAATCCATCACTGTGTGACAAATCTGTTGGAGTTACACACAATAGCTACAAAAGGGTGGATATAAAATGGTTGGATATACACATGATAGCTCAAAATGAATGAGGGGTTTGGGGGCTATAAGATTCATTATTAACAATAACAAAGGTTTATCATTTCAACATGAATCTCACTGACACCGTGTCTGACCTCCTCCTCATCACCAAAGCAAATACTTTTCACTGAGGATCCCTGTGGGGTCATCCTATCACTTACAGGGATGATCCTAAAGAGGCCCTACAAGGAAACCACTGTTCTTGGATGTCCTTTGTTTATGTTTGACAGGATGCCAGTTGTTTTCAGAACCAATGATATCAGACCGAATTCTCCCACCAAGACTACTCCAGTGTCTCGCAACAGCCAAACAAAGAGACATTCTAGAACACGGAACAGGATGAGATGGCGAAATCCTTTAAGGGGAAAAACATGACGACAGAGCATGCTGCCAGGAAGAGGCTTGACCACTGGTTGAACTTTGGAAGTATTAAAATAAAAATAAAATATATATATTTAAAAAACATACACCTGACTAGAACACTTTACTGTATAAACACAGCACTCAATGTGTTCTGGTTCTTATTGTATTCTACCTTTTAAATAGATTTAAATTGTTCTAGAATTGTTGGGAGAATTGTTTAAAAAACTTTAAACTGTTAACCATGGTGTAGGCCTAAGTCGCTTTCGTTAAAAATCCATCAGCCAAATGTAGGCCTAATGTAATGTAATGAAAGTCCTTCAAATTGCTCTCAAAAAAGGCAACAAATAAAATTGCTACATTTTCAAGTACATTTGTTCTGCAAAGATCAGTTTGTCAAGGCTAGGCCTACTGAATTTAGCATGTTTGAGACAGAGAGAGGAACAGAGAGAAGGAATGAAACTAGCCTACTGTTTTACTAATGCATTTTACCTTCTGAGTCTTTCTCATAAAATACACCATGCGGGTGTATGGAGTAGGATCGAGAGGCAAAGTTCATCAGATGTATCATGAGAACATCACCGACTTCCCCTTTTAGAACCGGACCCAAGTATCCAAGCCAGTCGGGTTTCGGGAGCCGTTGGGTGTACGATGAATCAGTGTACTCTGTGTAAATGGCTTTCTTGTACATGCGCCCAATCCGACGTGGTCCTCTCATCAGAAATACAGAGGCTTGCCTGTGACACAGTGTTACAAGTGGCTCACCATACACAGTTATGCTGGTTGGCTACTGTTTTTTTTTTTTTTTACAGTAGAGACTATACAGTAGGCCTATGGCTATAGAATAGGCTATACAGCTATCTGAGAGCCCAGTTATGATCATGTGTATTGACTGGATCTGGATCCACATGACATTGACTACATGGATAACACGACTAAGAATAAGACAATATCAAAGGGAATCTGACGAACAAACCTACAATGAAATAATGCACATTGGATATTTGAAAATTTTATATTATTGAAATATAACAAGTTAAACTAAACAAAGGTAGCAAAGTTTACTGTAATGGATAGTCTTATATGAATATCGATTTATAGCTAGGTCTACCTACATCATAAACGTTGCTTTATATGTAGCCTACACAGACACGGAAATAAGCATTCCATATTTCAAGGATGCGAAAAAGAAATTCAGTCTAGCATGATATTCGTTTTGCAATAACGGCACTTCCAAGTTATTGGAAGTGATTCAGGACAGTTTGCACAATGTAGGCTAAACAGGCTATCATTCACTGTTTATAAACACTAAATGTAAACTCACATAAACACTTAAACTAATCTTGCGTGTTCTTCCTGACTAGGAACTGCTAATTGGGATGTCATTATCCATCACCATTGAATGCAGCTCTTCAGCCAAACGGAGGTGCATTTACTAAATTGCTCCAATGGATCAGGCTATATATTAGTCTACTTAATGCCGAACAGAAGTAGATTATACATTTTTGCCAAATACCTCTTGCCTAAATCTGCTGTAGGCCTAAGACAATAACTAAGTTACAAAAACACTCACTCGTCCGCTGACACAGGCTTGCCGTTGATGCGGTTTTTGCCGCTGGGCGCATAATCCCAGGTCTCTTCATGTATCCCTATGTAGAATGTTCTCTCAATACAGTCTGTTTTGGGTAACATCGCAAAAACTGCGAGAAATACAAGCGTTGTTCCTCCGAAATGCTGCATATTCTCCCTGTAAAATTCTACTTCTCCCTGTTATAAGATGAGCAGGATCTCGTTATAAGGGATCTGCGATAATTTCAGTAGCCTTCAATCAAATGTTATATGGCACAGCCTAACTGCGACTGACACGCCTTTGCGACGTAGCCTATAAGATCGGAGTTCAGAACTCAGTTGGCCTAGGTTTTCGGCAGTTTGCCATTGTTGGCTCCGGGGTGTTGTTTGTGAGAATAGCCAAATTGTGGCTACTCTACATTTTACCTTTAGCCTGCGGCTAAAACTTTTTCAGCTCCCGCTGCGACTCGAATGACCTCGTCCGACAGACCGCGCGCTCTTAAGGGGGCCGCTCGCCGCATGTACACGCATGGGGACTGGGCGCATGTGCATAAACATACTTCAGGCGCTGATAAAGTCTCCAAAACGGTTTGCTGAATGTCTTTGAAAGGATTAGGGCGTGTAAAAGAAAATCTCACATCTAGGCCTTTACATTCTTCCTATGGGAGAATCAGCTGTAGTATAATCTCTACATTACTTGCATGATGAATGAATAATTGATGAACTATGACCCTCTCCATACAGGTTTACCATAAATATAGGCTTGATGTTGGTAATCCAGCATTTTACCAGTGATGATGCAGAACCACACATAGGCGATGGCCCTTAACTCTTCAAAATACACAGAGCCTCAGGGGACAGATGTGTTACTGAGCTTGAGCTATGACAACTATTTCACTGAAGATAAATAAATAATATATTTGGATTTTCTGACTATTTTGTATGTGGTGTCCATCAAATTGTGCCAATTCTGAGCAGTTGTACTTAAAATCCCCCAAAATTTGATTATTTTGCCTGCCCTGTTAAAGGCCAAAAGGTTGGAATTATTCGTCTGAATTATTTTCCCTCACTCACCTGACTTTGCATTAGAAAAATATGTTTTAAACATAGAAATAGCAGACTATGGATAAGCAACCTGGAACTTTCTACTGGGCAAGTCGAAACATGTGTCATGTAATGTTTTCATCCATGTGTTCCCATTCCATTTTTGAGTCTCAAAGGTCTTAACCCTCTAGAGTGAAAGGGCAAAACAAGGTATCAATGACTCTGATACTTTTGTCAATTTAAGCGACTTTAAACAATGGGTACAGAGCTATATTTCTTATATTTAACACAGGTTGCAGTAGTAAGCTTATTATGACCGCTGTGCTAGCTAACCGATGAACATATAGATTTGATCAGTTTTCTTTCCTCCGGATTCCCCCAGTAATTTTATGTCAATGATTCTCGGGACAGTGAAAGACCGGGGTACACAAAACTTGGTGGGCATGTAGCTCCACAAGGATGACACTGAACCATTGATTTTCGTTTTGATCCATCGCCCACGCGCTGCACCGGACCCCCCAAAAAGAGGGTAGGGCGGACACAGTTTTCTGTGAATATCTCAAGAACAGTAGGGCCTATGATGACCAATTTTTGTTTGTTGGTCTCAAGGGGCCATTTAAACCCATCCCATAACCATTCATTTGCAGTATAATACCACCAAGTTAAAAATGAAAAAGCAAAAACAAGGCGTTGTAATCGCATGGATCTTTGGCTGACATTCAGAACCAAACAAAATTGGAAATAAAGGATCATAATGCCACCCTCTGAATGCATGTGAGTTTCCTGGAATTCTGTTCATGGGGGGGGGGTCATACAATAAATTCATTTATGTGTACATTAAAGGTAAACGGTTTTTGGTTTTTGTTTCTTTTTCGCTGGCTCTGTCATGACGAATGTCTGAGAAACTCCATAGCTACCTTTTTCTAGCCGGTGCCTGGCGTGTATGTGTATTTGAATGCAGTAAAGCAATTTGTTACACTCGTTATACTTCCTGACACTGAGGCCGTCGGCCCGCCGGCCCACAGTTGCAAGGGTGTTTTTTCCGCTCACAGGAAAGGGTGTTTTTAAAGCCACACATGCACGCATGCAGGCACACGCACATACATAAACACACACACACACATGTCAAGTTCAAGTCAAGTTTATTTATATAGCACATTTCATACACAGAGGTCATTCAATGTGCTTTACATAAACAAAACCAAACAATAATAACAAATAAAAGCATAGAAGGGCAATATAGTCAAAGAATAGTTAAAAGGTAAAGATCATAATAAAAAGAAAACATAAAACACAAGGTAAAATCATTTAAAAATAAAGAATAATTAGTAAGCAAAAACAAAGGCAAAAGTAGTAAAAAAAGTAATAAAAGACAAAGTAGAATAATTATCGAGGCAGATTCAGAATTTGTAACTCGGCACAGTTAGCAGAAAGCATCTGAGAACAGTTTGGTCTTAAGTCTAGATTTAAAACTGGCTACAGTTGGGGCCTTTTTAATGTCATCCGAAAGTTGGTTCCACAGCTGAGCCGCATAGCAGCTAAAAGCTGCTTCACCATGTTTACTGTAGTTCTAACTGTAGGTTTTACTAGCAGGTTTTTCACCTGGGACCTGAGAGGACGAGAAGGTGTGTACTGCTGAAGCATGTCTGACAAGTATTTAGGTACACATGCACACACACACATGCAGAAAGGGGAGATCGCATACAAGAGCTGAGTAGTTCCAAAAGTGTATTTTAAAAGCCGAAAAAACATTTACAGGCCACATAAACAAGGGGTAAACGTTTTGGGTCTAGCCCTTCATCAGTGTTCCTTGTATGTGACGCATCACAGGGCGCAGCGGCCATTTATAGACTTGCCTGCCAATCACCCAATAACCCCAAGACATGTGAGTGCATTCTGGGTCACAGTGTATCCAAATCACCAAAATTACATCACAAATACTATATCATTACAATTATATACAAACATGTACAGGAGATATAACACCATTTGTATACAAAAACATATAGTCACAAAACATTTTAATAGGCTAGTGATGCCATATTTCAATATTTGAAAATAGAAAAAGGCACAATATTTAAAAAAACAGAGCATATGTGAGCCTGCAAGGTGAAACCAGTCGCTTTGGTAACATTTACAAAATTAAGTTATTGTGCTCACATGAACGACCATAAACTAAGCTTGAGTATATCGAGGGTATTGCAAAAAGTATGGCTAAGATAACCGCATCCAAAAGTATGGCTAACATAACCGCATCCAAAGTTGGCATGGTTCTCCTGTCACGATACGCCAGAAGAGGAGAAAATCACCTTTTTAAGTAAATTGTCACGTGCGATAGTGTGAGGGAACAGCTATTATTAGTTTTAAGGTAGCGTGACTTTGAAGCGGATGACTGACTATGTCTAGTTTCATCAACCGAGTCAGTGTCTTTTTCTGCCCCCTAGTTAATACCTGGGACGGTCATAAGGTGTCACTATAGAATATAATTAATGTACTTCGGGGAAGTAAGGGGAGAGGAAGTTCTGTGTACACCAGTGTACACAGATTGCGTAAAATGCGCTATGTCAATGAAAAACTTGGTTAAAATGACGCCAGGATATTTCTAAAAGTTCGTGATTTTGACCGTTCGTGCCCTGAAAGGCAAGTCTCTCATATTCATATTCGGTTACATCTGCCAAGAAGGATATAGAGCTGACACATTGAGTAATGAGTAATGAGTAGCCTAATGAGTACATTTTAGCTCTAGCCTACCGTAAAACCTAATAGCGGCGTGGACAAAGGGAATGAATGCTAATGTGTTGAATCTTCACCTAAATAAAGTCAGGGTTTAACAGTCAAAACGTATGTTTATTCGTGAAATTTGTTCACAATATGAAAGTGTAGACTGTATACTGTCATTTTAACCCGCACGTTTGTTTATTGTGGATTTTCTCAAAATAGCACCGTGCGCAAAGCGTCTGGTTTCGCCTGGCAGGGTCACATATATTGATCTAGGTACACATCCTCATCATCAACATCATCATCGCACATTCGGATATCTTGCGTCCATGTAGGCCTAGTCCATTATTCAACCAACTATAGCCTACTCATTACAGCCAACATGTTCAAATAAATGCATCATTAATACCACTAGTACGGAACCCTAGAGGGGTCATTGCAAGATATTTTTTAGCATATATCGAGAAAACGTGCGCTCATATTACTAAATCGTGTACACATTTTACTAAATCGTGCGCACGTTTTACTAAAATGTGCACTCATTTTACTAAATTGTGCCCGTTTTACTAAATTGTGTGCACAATTTACTAAATTGAGAGAACAATTTACTATGTTGAGAGCGCAATGTAGTAAAACGTGTGCACGATTTAGTAAAATGAGCGCACATTCTCTCAATACACAAAATTATCTTGTAATGACACCTCCTGGGCTCCCCTCTACGTGTGGGTTTCACCTGTTCTATAACAGTGAAGACGAGTGAGGCCAACTGATGGCTGGCTTCAGTGAAATGCCTCGCTACTGGCGATTTCTCATCTTTGCGTGAATTGCGTCTAATTGCGCTGTTATGTTCTATGATGCACGTTTTTATAGGTCTGTTGGTTTTGCCTACATATTGTTTATTGCATGGGCATGTAATCAAATACACTACCCCAGCAGTTACATGTGGTGCATTGTTTAATTTTGTAAGTCTTGTCTGCGATGGAGCTTGTGAACGAGGTGGTCCTCCTAGTCTTATTTTTACACGTAGCACACCCTTTGCAAGGAAAGAAACCAGTGATGTTCCTTAAGCGTCCCTCCTTGTTCCGCTGTGTGGTGTGGCAATCAGCTTTAACCAAGAAATCCCTAATGTTACTAGCCCTATAGTGGGAGAAGGTGGGGAGGTTCAGAAAAAAACATTTGACATGTGGGGTCACTACTGAGAACATGCCAGTGTTTGCGTATGCATTCTTTAATTTGTCGGCTATGTCTAGTATACGTAGTGGTGCAGGCTATAGACTTATGCGTATCCCTCTTAGGGACAGTTTTGGTTCTTTTTTTTTTTTTTTTTTAATTTATTGAGTTTTCTTTGCTCGGGGAATCACATTGTTTACATCAGTTATATTTTAAGGTCAGAAAATAACAGTTCTTAAAAAATAACAAGTATTTTGATGGTTGAAGCAGTACATTAGATCTCATCAGGTGTCTTGTATAAGTACATTTCTATATGCATTCCCCCGTATAAGAATACATGTGAATATACATTCAGACATGCACACACCCACACACAAACATACATACATACATATACATACACAGCCAGAAGTCCATGCAAGCGCATATGGAAATGCATAAATGTGCAAGTACAATCTTACATTCTTGTATGTTTACGCCAGCACACACCGTACATACATACATACAAGCATGCGTACGGCAATTCATACATACTCAAGTGGCTACATACTGGTATATATTCATAAACACTCATTTACATTATCTCATATATACATACCATACAGGCCACAAGTCAATCTACATTATCTTCCATCAGATCATTATTACATTTGAAACATAGATCACAGTCATCATTTATCGTGTGATCTAACTATAGCATGCAATATTACTGTGGATTTTTTTTTTTAAATTTTGTGCCAAATGTTTGGGGTACCTGTGTATATGGAGTTAGACATTTGTTCTAGACTCAATAATGTTTCAAATGTTTGTAGCCATGTTCTTACATTAATGTTGATAATGGTCTTCCAATTGACTGCTATGACATTCTTGGCACTCATCAGGCCAATAGATACAGTTTTTTTCTTGAAGGGGGGCCAGTACATATTCTCCATATAATTAAAAATGCATAATTTAGGGTCTAGAAAGATCTTTTCTTTAGTAATCATAGATAAGTTTAATATGACATTCTTCCAAAATGTTTGTCATTTAGGGCATTCCCAGATCATGTGGAAGTAGGTTCCTTTCACTTTGTTGCAGTGCCAACAATTGTCATCATTCTGTAAACCCATAAGTGCAAGTTTCCTTGGAGTGTAGTATATTCTACCGACAAACTTAAAATGTATAGTTTTATTGCGTGCAGAATTGGATATCTTATGCATTTTCTGCCAAATTGATTGCCAACTGTCTGAATCTAAATCTTTCTCCCAGATCTTTTCTAACGATGTAACAGCATCACTTTTAAAGTTGTTTATTATCTTATAAATGTTGCTGCTCAAGTGTGTCCCCTTTTTCATTATTACCATAAGATGTTTTTCTATATTGGATAGTTCTGGGAGTTGTATGCGTTGTCTCTTTCCTCCGGATTCCCCCAGTAATTTTATGTCAATGATTCTTGGGACAGTGAAAGACCGGGGTACACAAAACTTGGTGGGCATGTAGCTCCACAAGGATGACACTGAACCATTGATTTTCGTTTTGATCCATCGCCCACCCGCTGCACCGGACCCCCCAAAAGGAGGGTAGGGCGGACACAGTTTTCTGTGAATATCTCAAGAACAGTAGGGCCTATGATGACCAATTTTTGTTTGTTGGTCTCAAGGGGCCATTTAAACCCATCCCATAACCATTCATTTGCAGTATAATACCACCAAGTTAAAAATGAAAAAGCAAAAACAAGGCGTTGTACTCGCATGGATCTTTGGCTGACATTCAGAACCAAACAAAATTGGAAATAAAGGATCATAATGCCACCCTCTGAATGCATGTGAGTTTCCTGGAATTCTGTTCATGGGGGGGGGGGGGGGGGGGGGGGGGGGGGTCATACAATAAATTAATTTATGTGTACATTAAAGGTAAACTATGCCGTATTGGCATATTCCTTACTGTTTTCTCGGTTTTTGTTTCTTTTTCGCTGGCTCTGTCATGACGAATGTCTGAGAAACTCCATCGCTACCTTTTTCTAGCCGGTGCCTGGCGTGTATGTGTATTTGAATGCAGTAAAGCAATTTGTTACACTCGTTATATTTCCTGACACTGAGGCCGTCGGCCCGCCGGCCCACAGTTGCAAGGGTGTTTTTTCCGCTCACAGGAAAGGGTGTTTTTTCCGCGAGACGGCCACCATTCAACCCGAAAAAAGTCATATAACCATTCCAATGACTCTGAAGCTGTTAAATTAAGGTAAATTAAGCTAAAAAACTTGCACATTAAGCTAAAAAAACTGCATAGTGTGCCTTTCAGTGACAGTACACAAATCGCCTGTAGGATGATGTTGAAATCGTTAAAGATTTACCTTTCTCTCTCTCACACACACACACACAAATAAAAACACACACATAAAGACACCCACACACATACATACACATAAGGCACACACAAACACGTACACCACGCACGCACAGACACACACACATAAATACACACACGCACAAACACATGTAAAGACACACGTGCGCACACACACACACAAAAATACACACACACACGCACACACATAGACACATGCGCACACACGCAGGCACTCACACATGCACATACATGCACACACGCATACACACACATAAAGACACCCACACGCACACATACACATAAAGACACACACATACACGCACACCGCGCACGCACATGCACACACACACATATACTGTAAAGACATATACGCACACACACACTCAGGTACGAATGCACACACACACACACTCACACATAAACACACACATTAACACACACACACACACAAGGACAGACACGCACGCACACACACACATAAAGACACACACATACACGCACATGCACACACACACATATAAAGACATACAAACACATAAAGACACATACGCACACACACACTCAGGTACGATTGCACACACACACACGCATGCACACTCACATACACACTCACACATAAACACACACATTAACACACACACAAGGACAAACACGCACACACACATAAACACACACACGCACATACATACGCATGCACACACACATACACACAGACACACGCGCACATGCACAAACACAGGCACGCACACACACATAAACACACACACCCATGCACACATACATAAACACACAGACACAAGCACACACAAACACATTCACACACACACATATAAAGCCACACATGCACGCATGCAGGCACACGCACATACATAAACACACACACACATGCACACACACACATGCAGAAAGGGGAGGTCGCATACAAGAGCTGAGTAGTTCCAAAAGTGTATTTTAAAAGCCGAAAAAACGTTTACAGGCCACATAAAAAAGGGGTAAACGTTTTGGGTCTAGCCCTTCATCAGTGTTCCTTGTATGTGACGCATCACAGGGCGCAGCGGCCATTTATTGACTTGCCTGCCAATCACCCAATAACCCCAAGACATATGAGTGCATTCTGGGTCACAGTGTATCCAAATCACCAAAATTACATCACAAATACTATATCATTACAATTATATACAAACATGTACAGGAGATATAACAACATTTGTATACAAAAACATATAATCACAAAACATTTTAATAGACTAGTGATGCCATATTTCAATATTTGAAAATAGAAAAAGGCACAATATTTAAAAAAACAGAGCATATGTGAGCCTGCAAGGTGAAACCAGTCGCTTTGGTAACATTTACAAAATTAAGTTATTGTGCTCACATGAACGACCATAAACTAAGCTTGAGTATATCGAGGGTATTGCAAAAAGTATGGCTAAGATAACCGCATCCAAAAGTATGGCTAACATAACCGCATCCAAAGTTGGCATGGTTCTCCTGTCACGATACGCCAGAAGAGGAGAAAATCACCTTTTTAAGTAAATTGTCACGTGCGATAGTGTGAGGGAACAGCTATTATTAGTTTTAAGGTAGCGTGACTTTGAAGCGGATGACTGACTATGTCTAGTTTCATCAACCGAGTCAGTGTCTTTTTCTGCCCCCTAGTTAATACCTGGGACGGTCATAAGGTGTCACTATAGAATATAATTAATGTACTTCGGGGAAGTAAGGGGAGAGGAAGTTCTGTGTACACCAGTGTACACAGATTGCGTAAAATGCGCTATGTCAATGAAAAACTTGGTTAAAATGACGCCAGGATATTTCTAAAAGTTCGTGATTTTGACCGTTCGTGCCCTGAAAGGCAAGTCTCTCATATTCATATTCGGTTACATCTGCCAAGAAGGATATAGAGCTGACACATTGAGTAATGAGTAATGAGTAGCCTAATGAGTACATTTTAGCTCTAGCCTACCGTAAAACCTAATAGCGGCGTGGACAAAGGGAATGAATGCTAATGTGTTGAATCTTCACCTAAATAAAGTCAGGGTTTAACAGTCAAAACGTATGTTTATTCGTGAAATTTGTTCACAATATGAAAGTGTAGACTGTATACTGTCATTTTAACCCGCACGTTTGTTTATTGTGGATTTTTTCAAAATAGCACCGTGCGCAAAGCGACTGGTTTCGCCTGGCAGGGTCACATATATTGATCTAGGTACACATCCTCATCATCAACATCATCATCGCACATTCGGATATCTTGCGTCCATGTAGGCCTAGTCCATTATTCAACCAACTATAGCCTACTCATTACAGCCAACATGTTCAAAAATGCATCATTAATACCACTAGTACGGAACCCTAGAGGGGTCATTGCAAGATATTTTTTGGTATATATCGAGAAAACGTGCGCTCATATTACTAAATCGTGTGCACATTTTACTAAATCGTGCGCACGTTTTACTAAAATGTGCACTCATTTTACTAAATTGTGCCCGTTTTACTAAATTGTGTGCACAATTTACTATGTTGAGAGCGCAATGTAGTAAAATGAGTGCACAATTTAGTAAAACGTGTGCATGATTTAGTAAAATGAGCGCACATTCTCTCAATACACAAAATTATCTTGTAATGACACCTCCTGGGCTCCCCTCTACGTGTGGGTTTCACCTGTTCTATAACAGTGAAGACGAGTGAGGCCAACTGTTGGCTGGCTTCAGTGAAATGCCTCGCTACTGGCGATTTCTCATCTTTGCGTGAATTGCGTCTAATTGCGCTGTTATGTTCTATGATGCACGTTTTTATAGGTATGTTGGTTTTGCCTACATATTGTTTATTGCATGGGCATGTAATCAAATACACTACCCCAGCAGTTACATGTGGTGCATTGTTTAATTTTGTAAGTCTTGTCTGCGATGGAGCTTGTGAACGAGGTGGTCTTTCTAGTCTTATTTTTACACGTAGCACACCCTTTGCAAGGAAAGAAACCAGTGATGTTCCTTAAGCGTCCCTCCTTGTTCCGCTGTGTGGTGTGGCAATCAGCTTTAACCAAGAAATCCCTAATGTTACTAGCCCTAGAGTGGGAGAAGGTGGGGAGGTTCAGAAAAAAACGTTTGACATGTGGGGTCACTACTGAGAACATGCCAGTGTTTGCGTGTGCATTCTTTAATTTGTCGGCTATGTCTAGTATACGTAGTGGTGCAGGCTATAGACTTATGCGTATCCCTCTGAGGGACAGTTTTGGTTCTTTGGACTCTCTCTTACATTTTTCTGACTTCCTTACCGAAATCAGACGCATGTGTACAAATCCGTTTTATTCTGAGAAACTGTGTGTATGGTATCTTCAGGGGTGAAAGTAGTTTTTATTTCTTGGTGGTACTATGATATAGAGTTATAATGCGCGCTGAAAATTTCACTTAGCCTAATTATTTATTATTTATTTATTTGTTTATTTACTGTATTATAGTCTACTTATTAAGCATTCACTAGGACTTCTTATCACTCTAGTATCACTCTTTAACCCACCTGCATCTGTTTTTGATTATGAATAAATTGCAAACACTTAATTTCAACATTTATTAATTTATTTAACCTAGTTACTCTGCTCGCTCCCACTTCCAATCAATTTTTTTTATATAGGCTACTGTATATCATGAAACACGTTTCTTTGAGTCATGCCTTTTTTTTTGGGAGACTGCAACATACTTCTGTCCGCTAAAACACTTTCATTATTGCTGCGCAAGATCTGGTTAAGCCGTACACGCACTGTCTGTCTCCTGTCTCTCCAGCGAAACACTGCACACATAAAACCAGAATAGGCTATTGAAACATCAACATATTTTTCTTTAGCCTGTATGTTTTTTTTATTTGGGAGACTTTCCAAGAAACGTCCGTCTGCTAAAACACTTTGGATACCAGTTCACGTTGGCGCAATTACTGTAGGCTACTGTACGCGCGCTATAGCTTGCTCGTTGTCTGTCCAGCTGCACGGGAGGTTTAGACACAATTCAGATACAGTTCAGAACGATGTATATGAAATATATTTTGGGGGAAACGTGTTGCTTCTGGTAATTTGACGTTAGCAGTTGTGTTGTCATGCTGAAAGTGCTATATTTTTCAGAGACAGTATAGTTTTCTTTCCGGTACGGCGTACCCTCTCCAAATATTTTAGTGGTACTCCGTACCGGCCAGTACCGGCTTACTTTCACCCCTGGGTATCTTTAGGTATGTAGGGTGTGTGCTGGAGGCATGTAAAATGCTATTTTTGTCGGTCGGTTTAGTGTAAAAGGTAGTCGATAACTTCCCTCTCTCTAAATAGTTAAGGCCACTATGTTCAGATCAATTTGTTCGTTCAATTTTTGGGGGGATTTGTAAAACTATATATTTTTGGAATCCTTACAGACTGAAGAATCAGAAAATCTTTGGTTGACAATTTTCAGAAGTCATTACTGCAGTAATTTTGGGTCCTGAAAACAATGTACTATTACACTAAAATCGCCATAGGCTAATTTGCTGATATCTTGCCAAGTTGAAATTAAAGAAAATCTGAGGTAAAAAAATTTGAGGACAAGCTGTTATACAGCATTTTTAGATAGTTCAAAGGGTCCTTAATACAAATCCACTGTATAACATTTAAATCAGGTCTCCACTTTCTCGGAATGTTCATTCAAAAATGGATGCCTTGCTCTCAGGCGAGAAAATACTGGTAGATAGGGTAAAAATTTAAACTTGTATGTATCACCACAAAACTTTCTCAGTTTTTCACTTACATTAAGACAAGTATTTTTTGTCTTACGTTAAGACAAGTATTTTTTTTTCTGAAATGTAATGTTTAAATATGCAAATGAG
Organism: Alosa sapidissima; assembly: GCF_018492685.1. Lineage (NCBI taxonomy): Eukaryota > Metazoa > Chordata > Actinopteri > Clupeiformes > Clupeidae > Alosa > Alosa sapidissima. The sequence continues at coordinate 19,842,209 of NC_055961.1, forward strand.
GCTTAATCTACTGAAATATGAGCTAATTAGCACAAATTTCCAAACTTGACATGTACATGTTGGAGGAAGCCACCTTAAATATTAGCATTGCTGTTTAATGATATAATAGTAGCCAGGAAGTAAAGAAGGTCCCTCTAAACACCATGGAGGTGTTAGCCAGTATGTTAAATGTTAGCAATCATGGGTTTTAACTTAGATTCGGGAATCCTGGATATTTTGTTTTATCGTCTAAGTGGAGCTGCTTAGCTGAACAATTGTGTACTTTGTTCAGAAAGCATGTTCAAAAATATGATATTGAACCATTGTGAATTTTCAATATGGTGACCGTGGCAGCCATTTGTTTTCGGCAAGGCAGTGGGCGAATATCCGGAAGTGGAAACACCCATGGATCCAAGCCTAGGAAAAGGGATACCAGTCGGATGCTAACCCTGTTGAGTGCCGATTCATATTTGGATAACTTTACATCTGAAGCCTCCCGTGACCATCATGTAGCTTCGATATTTTCAACATAAACACTACAAGGCTTTACAGGCCTACGTACATCATGCGTCACGTTAAGTTTGTGCAACTTCCAAGTCCATGCTAATTTCAAGTCTGCACAGTACTGCTGAATACCAACTGAAAATGATCAAATGTGTGCCACCGCTCTCCTATTGAAATCGACAGTCTCTTCTATTCCTTTTACTGTCTATGGTTTTCAGATCAGTTTTTGTTGGGTTAAGGTTTAGCAGTTTATTATAAAAAAAAATACTTAATAGTTCTTGATAAAAAGGCACATCTTACAAAGGCAGAAAACCCCTTTATTTATTTTTTCCTCGATTAAGGACCTTCAATATGGTGCTGACTATGGAATTGTTGACACCTCCTCATCCCCATCGAAGGGGTGTGGCACTTTATTGACAAATCAGAAACCTGCCTGGGTTGCTTATCCAATGACAAAATAAGGCTACGTTTATACGGTGACGATGAAAAGAGAAGACGCAGAAGTGGCGTCTCGTCTTCATTTTTTTATTCGCGTTTAGACGAGCATTCTCAGGGGGAAATCTTTGTTTATATGAAGACGCAAGAGTATGTGATATTCGATTGGATATGCATTCCAGTACGTCACGCGCAGACATTCTAATTTGACAGTTTAGCCAGAGAGGTAATCAAGGATCTTTGGTTTAGCCTTTTAGACGGAGATGCAACCCGGGTCGTCTTCAAAACTCTACACTCTGGAAGGAGTCTTCAGATTTTTGCGTCTTCAAGCCCCGATGGCGGGGTCGCCGTGTAAATGAAAGGCACTTGTAAATGAAAGGCACTTAAAATATTTTAATGATAAAATATTTTGTCGTCTTCCTTCGCAATCGTTCTCGTATAAACGGCCCCTAAGATATCTTTCAAAATTCCACCAACAGTGTCCTCTGTGTCCATCCGGTATAGAGCTGCACAGTCCCGCCCACAGCCAAAATGCGGTTAGGTGCCGGATGTAAGATTCCCATTTATTTGTCCCATTGACATTTGGAAAAATCCGTATCTAACGAGTTTTACAGCATGTCTTAGGCTAACCAGCTACGGCATAACTCATAAGCATACAACATATAATTTCGAGTGAAAAAACGAAGAGAAAATCCAAAAAAAGTCAAAGGTACAGGACTGTGTACATATTTTCATTCCAAGCGAAGGAACTACTCATCCCATAAACCACCGCGCCTCACTGAATAATATAGGCAAAACCGGCGCGATTTATTTTGCCATTGAAACCATTTCCAACCGGCGACAGCACGCGAACCAATTTCCTCCAAACAGGGATTTTTATATAGTGAATGTGCAGTTAATAGCAGTTATTTCAGGAGTAATCGTGTAAATAATAGTGTTTTGATATTGAATTTTATATTTATCATCGTGTATTTTATATCGTGTGTGAAAGCGGTTAACGTTAACAGGGTGTCCCCGGGGTTGTAAAAAGTATTAAAAGGTAGTAAATGAAATTAGCCATGAAAAGTATTAAAAAGTAATAAACGTCATCTGATGAGGTATTAAATTTTCGAACCACTAACTATGATGTTTTCCATTTGTGTTAAGTGCATATCCTAAAATTCGCGTGAATTTATTTATATTATATTATTTATATGTGCGAGTAGGACCTGAGCGATATGTCAGTGTGCGTTCGCGGTAAAAACTTTTAGCGCCCCCTCAAACTGGGGTGACCGTGATTTGTTCAAGTAAGAGTTGTTCCTGGACCAACATTCTAAAGACGGTCCTGGACCAACAACTCTTTAACCAATCACAGCCTTGTGATGTCATCAATGTGAGTCTTCTGCTTCTCCCATTGCCATTTTGAAATTTCCCTCCAGAAACAACCAGTGGATCACCAACTTGTATCTCAATAAAGGTAGGTCCTTGCATATTTCTGTGTAAAATAGTTGTAAAATAAAGTAATTCCGAGTGGAATCTGAATATATGCACCTTAGATTTTTTTTTTTTTTTTTTTTTCGTTTTAGTTGACTTGGTTCCATGTTGTCTAATGTTAGCTGCCAGGCTAGGGACCATACATTTACTGTAATACATTAGCTTCCTAATAGGTAATTCAGTGGCTATGCATCTTTTAAATAACTTATTTCGAAGGGATACAGTAGTTGAAGTAGCTTTGAAGCTTATTTAGCAATCTTGGTGCCTCTGTTATTATGTTAGAGGCTAGGCTAGGGAACATAAATTTATGCTACAAAATTAGCTTGCTAATAGGTAGGTGCAGCATGCAACTATGTGAAGTGCCAACCCGGTGTTATGTTAGTTCACTTGCTAAGGAGCACACTTTTGGACTACTAATGTAGCTTGGTAATAGGCTAAAGCAGTAGCTTTTGTTTGTACATGGTCCTGGAGCGACGTTGCCATGTTGGTCTTGAACCGTCTTTACAATGTTGGTCCAGGACCCACATTGTCATGTTTGTCCAGGACCGTCTTTACAATGTTGGTCCAGGACCCACGTTGTCGTGTTTGTCCAGGACTGTCATTACAATGTTGGTCCAGGACCATCTTTACAATGTTGGTCCAGGACCCACATTGTCATGTTTGTCCAGGACCATCATTACAATGTTGGTCCAGGACCCACATTGTCATGTTTGTCCAGGACCGTCTTTACAATGTTGGTCCAGAACCAACATTGTCGTGTTTGTCCAGGACTGTCATTACAATGTTGGTCCAGGACCGTCTTTACAACGTTGGTCCAGGACCCACATTGTCATGTTTGTCCAGGACCGACATTGTCATGTTTGTCCAAGACCGTCATTACAATGTTGGTCCAGGACCGACTTTACAATGTTGTCTTTACTATGTTGGTCCAGGACCGTCTTTACAATGTTGGTCAGGGACCGTCTTTAGAATCTTGGTCCAGCACCGTTTTTACAATGTTAATCCTGGACCAACATCGCCATGTTGATCCTGGACCATCATTGTAAAGACGGTCCTGGAACAAAATGGTGGTCACTCCTGGAAGATGTACAACAAACAAAAGTGACTGCTTTAGCCTATTACCAAGAAGAGACCCAATAGTTGATATAGCTTTGAAGCTCATTTAGCAATCTTGTTGCCATGGTAATTAGTGCTAATGTTAGCTGCTAGGCTAGGTAAAATACAAAAAAATAGCTTGCTATTAGGCAATACAGATCTGTCAGTTGTCGTTAGACTGATTTTTTTTCTTCCTACATTTCTGAGAAACTTGCCATGTTTAAACCTTTATACAATAAGCTGCAAAATATTTTTTCTGCTTTGTCTATTCCAGGTCCATCATAGGGAAGTTTGTCCAGGTCCATCACAATGAAGCTGGTTCAGATCCATCATAAGGAAGCTGGTCCAGGCCCATCACAGTGAAGCTGGTCCAGGTCAATCACAGGGAAGTTGGTCCAGGTCCATCATAAGGAAGTTAACCCAGGTCCATCACAGTGAAGCTGGTCCAGGTCAATCGCAGGGATGTTGGTCCAGGCTCATCATAAGAAAGTTGCTCCAGGTCCATCACAGGGAAGCTGGCCCAGGTCCATCATAAGAAATAGCACTCTGCTTTGGTCTGGACCCAAATGAATGGTCAATAGCCTTGTGCAATGGCAGTAACGTCTGCTGCACAAGCGATACATCACTGTTTCAATTTAATTTTCTCCTCATTAATCTGTTTATACTATAATTTAAGGGGGTGGGACATGGAACAGCAGTTTAAGAAAGATAAGATTAGTAGGGGATTGACTTTTGCCATGTTAAGCTATGGAGACTGATGGAGTGTGGGTCGGCAAGAGTACTTATTTGGAAAAATATATTGAATTATATTTTAAGTGTCAAAAATATATATTTTTGTCATATTTGTCAATATATGTTTTGTCAATATATATTTTTTGTATATATTATATTTTATATTTTTAATTTTCTACAAGAGGCCAGACAACATCAGAGACTATGAAAACAGGCTGCCCACCTGCACCAACACCGCAATATTTCCAGATGGAAATTATCCATGTGGGCACTGAGCACAGGACAATTTCACACACAAATGTCACTCCTTTAATCACCCTATAACAGGAAAAGAACTATGGGTTAAAGGAAAAATCACATGCAGCACTACTAATTAGGTATATTTGATCAAATGTCCCTGTGGGAAAGCATATGTAGGAAAAACACGCAGGGCTCTGAAGACAAGAATGTGAACACAGAAGCAACATCAGAAACAATCATGATAAGAGTCCCCTGGTGGTTCATTTAAACAAATTTGGAGGTTCATAGGGATAAAACAAGTCAAAAACCACCGAAGAGGAGGGGACATAGACAGTCAGCTTTTAAAAAGAGAGGCTTTTTAGATCTACCACCAGGGAACTTTAGCCCCAAGAGGGCTTAATGAAGATTTTGTAATCAGACCTTTTCTGTAATATGAACTTGTAATATGGACTGTGAACAGAAAGTCTAATGAATGATTGAACTGTATATTTTTTCAAATCTGCATTTGTATACACTAGAAATCTGTTTTGGTCTACTAATGTTTCTTCTAAGTTCTACTAATGTTTCTTCTAATGTTCTCATGCATTTGTTTGGCATTAGTCACGCCACTTTGGGGCAGCTGTGGCCTACTGGTTAGCACTTCGGACCTGTAACTGGAGGGTTGCCGGTTCGAACCCCGACCAGTAGGCACGGCTGAAGTGCCCTTGAGCAAGGCACCTAACCCCTCACTGCTCCCCGAGCGCTGCTGTTGATGCAGGCAGCTCACTGCGCTGGGATTAGTGTGTGCTTCACCTCACTGTGTGCTGTGTGTGTTTCACTAATTCACGGATTGGGATAAATGCAGAGACCAAATTTCCCTCACGGGATCAAAAGAGTATATATACTTATACTTATACAAGCTTGCCTGCCATACCTGTAAGGGTTAATGAGTCACTGAGCTGGCTCCCCCCTATACTGTAGGCCAGGTGATTTAGGCCATGTGCAATGCCTGTGTTTGCAGTGAATCTGAGGAAGAACAATGAAGGTCATAACGTCTTGCCAAACTATGAGAAAATAAATCAAGAAAAGAAAATACCAAGGAGTGTGTGGACTTTTTCCTAAACACTTTTTCTTGTTTTTGTCCTTTATCTGGGATTGTGCACAAAGTCCCTTTACAAGTTGTTAGAGAATGGAGCCATACACTTTTCTAAGAATCTCTGAATTTACCTGTATAGGTGTCACCAAACCATATATAATTATTTTACAATCTCAAAGAATCATGTTTATTGGTTGCAAAAGAGTTTGGGGTAGATTAAGGAATGACAGTGGCAACATACTGTAGAATAGCATTCACAATTTATTGTAACATTGTAACATAATGTGTCACAAAAGAACAGTTAACATCGCTATAGAGTCAGGGACATCAGTATAACTTTACCCAATATAGCCTTTAACTTCTTTTTGGGTAATCTTTGAACTATTGTACAGTTGTCACATTTCCTATTTGGAAACAGTGGCTGATCTTGCATACATCATTTGGGGACTTGCTGACTGCAGATTTAGAAACCGATATACTGTGGTTTGTTTATGAGGAACTTTGAAGCTTGCCTAGCAATGTCCATCAATAGGGGGAAGTGAATGGACAGTGTAAGCCACATGGCAGTCCCATGTTTGAGGTGGGCTACACGCTTCACAATGACAGCAAAGAGTTGTTATCAGACATTCACTAAGACTTATTACCCAGCACCAATCTATCTAATAAAAACTTTTGGAAGTGCCATTAATGATATGTTATAAAATATTATAAAATATACCCGACCGAGGACCGAATATTTTTAAACCGAAAATTAAATAAAGGAAAACCGAATATTGATCCTTCATTTAAATTTCCAGTATTATCGTTATGTGGTATATTGGAAGTGGAACCAAGTCAAGCAGCATGCGTGTCTTGCCGCAGAAAGCTGCGTTGTCTGATGGACAAAGCACATAACGATGACAACTCTTTGCTGTCATTGTGAAGCGTGTAGCCCACCTCACAATGATTCTGCCATTTTTATAGCTGTAACAGTAAGTGTTTACATTAATATAATGTTCCCCATACACAAAAAAATATTTGACAAATATTTTCACAATATATTTTGAAATATATGTACATATTCAAAATTGACAGAAAAAAAAAACAATTTTGACACTTAAAATACATTTCAATATATTTTTCCAAATAAGTGCCCTTAACGACCCACACTCAGTCAGTCTCCATAGCTTAACATGGTAAAAGTTAATCCCCTACTAAACATCTTTCTTAAACTGTTGTCCAACCCCCTTTAATTATAATATAAACAGATTAATGAGGAGAAAATTAAATTGAAACAGTGATGTATCGCTTGACCATCCATTTGGGTCTAGACCAAAGCAGAGTGTGTGCAGACTGGTATTTCTTATGATGGACCTGGGCCAGCTTCCCTGTGATGGACCTGGACCAAATTTTATGATGAGCCTGGACCAACATCCCTGCGATGGACCTGGACCAACTTCCCTGTGATGGACCTGGGTCAACTTCCTTATGATGGACCTGGACCAACTTCCCTGTGATGGACATGAAGCAACTTCTCTGTGATGGGCCTGGACCAGCTTCACTGTGATGGACCTGGACCAACTTCCTTATGATGGACCTTGACCAACTTCCCTGTGATGTACAGGGACAAATTTCCCTATAATGGGCCTGGAATAAACAAAGCAGACAAAAATATTGTGTAGCTTATTGTATAAAGGTTTAAACATGGCAAGTTTCTCAGAAATGTAGCAAAAAAGAAAAACAGTCTAACAACAACTGACAGATTTGTATTGCCTATTAGCAAGCTATAAAGTCGGTCCTGGACCAACATTGTAATGACGGTCCTGGACAAACATGACAATGTCAATCCTGGACCAACATTGTAAAGACGGTCCTGGACAAACATGACAATGTGGGTCCTGGACCAACATTGTAAAGACGGTCCTGGACAAACATGACAATGTGGGTCCTGGACCAACATTGTAATGACGGTCCTGGACAAACGTGACAATGTGGGTCCTGGACCAACATTGTAAAGACGGTCCTGGACCAACATTGTAATGACAGTCCTGGACAAACACGACAGTGTGGGTCCTGGACCAACATTGTAAAGACGGTCCTGGACAAACATGACAATGTGGGTCCTGGACCAACATTATAATGACAGCTGGACAAACACGACAATGTGGGTCCTGGACCAACATTGTAATGACGGTCCTGGACAAACATGACAATGTGGGTCCTGGACCAACATTGTAAAGACAGTCCTGGACCAACATTTTAATAATGGTCCTGGACAAACATTGTAAAGACGGTCCTGGACCAACATTGTAATGACGGTCCTGTACAAACATGACAATGTGGGTCCTGGACCAACTCCAGGACCATGTACGAACAAAAGCGACTGCTTTAGCCTATTACCAAGCTACATTAGTAGTCCAAAAGTGTACACCTTAGCCAGTGAACTAACATTACACCGGCTTGGAACTTCACATAGTTGCATGCTGCGCCTACCTATTAGCAAGCTAATTTGGTAGCATAAATGTATGTTCTCTAGCCTAGCCTCTAACATTTGCAAGAACTAGATGTACCGCATAGCGGTACAAAATATGACCGCCGCTCAGTCCTGTACATCCGTTCCGCGAAAATAAATCACACTTCAATTTGTCTCCATATTTTACTCCATCCCCCACTCTTGAAACTTTTGTGTATGCTTGTTTGGCATGCCTGAGTGTGTGTGTGCGGCTGCACAGAAAGTAGCCTACTGGTGCTGAAAAGGTGAATAGATTGTAGAATAGCCAAAGAAGATGTAGCATTGTTATAAAACCTTTAAAATCTCTAAACAATCACAAGTAGGGCAGTTCATCACAGTTCATCCATTGCAACTGGATTGATGAAAGGTCACTTACACCTGTAGGCTACATTGTATTTGGGAAAAGCAAAAGGTATCAGCATAATGTTATTTATTTATTTATTTATTTATTTATTTTTTTATGTATTTTTAAACAAAAACATCTCTGTCAGTTCCATGCCGTTTTCAACAGCTATCAAAAACAAAGGTCATTTTTGGATGGATGGATTTTTTGTGAATGTTTCTTCTTCTACATAATTATTATGACCGCCGCGCAGCGAAGCGGCGGTCATATAGGTTTAGTCAGATTTTTTTTTTTATTTATTTATTTATTTATTTTTTTTCTTTTTCGCATGCCCAAATTTCCGTCAATGATTCCCGGGACACTGAAAGACCGGGGTACATGAAACTTGGTGGATAGCATGGAACCATCGTTTTTCGTTTTGATCTGTAGCCCCCCCGCTGAATTGGACCCCCCGAAAGGAGGGTAGGGCAGACACAGTTCTCTGTGAATATGTTGAGAACTGTAGGGCCTAGGATGACCATTTTTTTCCGTATGTTTGCCTCCAGGGGTCATGTTAACCCATTTCATGTGCACACATGTGCACAAACAGATACACACACACACACACACATACATTGCCAGTAATCATACGTATGACACATACTCACACAGTAGACATATGTACGCTTGCATGCACAGGCACATACGCAGGCACACACACAAGCACGCACACACACACACACACACACACACACACTCACACACCCACACACATAACATAAACATAACACAAACAATCAAGAATTTCTAAGAATTATGAACAGGCAAGATGGAGGTGGGGTTGTATAAAATGAATTTTACATGTGAAATCTATGAACTAATCAAGTTTTGGTACTTGTTGTCTAGCAGATACCAGTGAGAATTGAGTGTGGATAATGCAATTTAGTGAGACAGAATCATATAGGCCTTTCAGCGTGATTTCTTTTTGTGGAAAAAATGTGCTGGACTGGGCGGCGGTCATATTTTGTACCGCTCTGCGGTACATCTAGTTTTACAACTATTTTACACACAAATATGCAAGGAAAGGTGTCACGGGGTGAGCAGATGGGAAAAGTGGGGGAGGCCAATAACGTTGAGGACGGGGGTCTGCACGGGGGTTAATTAGGTGAACACCACAGTGGATACCTCCATCCTTTGTTTACATAATTACACACAGGTGAATAACGTTGATGGTAAAAGCTGGTGATTGGTGCACGGGGGAAAAGCTTGAGCTTTTAGGGACCCTGCTTGTAGTCACTTCACGTGTCTTGGTGGGGAAAACGGTTGCACGTTGCAGAGTGAGAGTGGACTATCGCGAGTGGAGCGAAGACGGAGTGGCTTTGCCAACCGGAGGAATAGCTGTTCCAAGACCACCGCCTTGCCTGTGGCCTGTGAAGTTGTCTGGGTGAATCCCGCTCCTACACACTGCGTTGTTGGATGTCTGATGGGTGAAATCGTTCACCCCTCACGAAGTTAAGTTATTGTTTACTGTGCTACCTAGCTGTCGCTAACCCCTTGTGACTGTGAACCTTGGATTACGATTGTTATCATCTTATTTATGAGGGATCGCTGTATTCTGCCTTCCCTCTGAGAACTGCCACTGCTCTGCGTCTGCTTAACTTTGTGACTGTGTAGTTACTATATTGTGCACGCCATTGACTTTGAACGTGCGTGTTGCTTTACCAAGAACTGTCCGAATGCTTTGTGCTTGTCCGACACATTTCCCACTGTGACTGTAGCTATATTGCACACGCTATTGATTTTGCACTGCTTTATCGGTACTGTTTGAATGCTTTGGGCCTGCCTGATATGAACTCTGTGGCTGTGTAGCTACTATATGGCCCACGCTTGTTGATTGCAATTGCGTGTTGCCTCCAGAACTGTCCGATGCTAAATGTGAACAAATGCCCACTGTGAACTCAATTTTATCTCTGTGACTGTGCAAGCTACTATAAGACTCACGGCTATTATCCCTGTCGCCTCATTAAGAACTGCCTATGCCCATAGCCTATTGCTATTGCTCCTGCTTTGAGTTGACTGTGTGAAAATATTATTACCCCTCTCTCTGGACTGTGCCCCTTATCCACCTCCTCTGCCCTCCCCTCGCCAATCAGAGTAACGTGGGCCAGCGTAGTGTAACCCCCAGCAGCCTAGCCTTAATTGTAACAATTGTGTATGTACTAAGGATTGGGTGACCTCACTGAAGTGTTGATTGGATTCGTACCTTGTTCTGGTGTGCTTCTGTGCTGTGCTATACCCCACATGTGTGGAACTGTTACCCCAAGACCTACTAGACTGTTGGGCGCTCCGCTTAATCCTGTTTACCTGTCTGTGTAGGCAGCCACTGCCGTCCAGGGTGAGACTGGATTACAACCTGGCCTGCTGCGACCATTGGAGACCACCGGGGTGGAGAGCCGGCGACACAACGACCAGAGTGGGTGCGGTAGCCTACACTACATCTGGTATACAATTCCGGACCCTCGACTGACGGACTGGAGAAGGGGGCGACTGGCGGCAACGGGGACTATCCTTCAGTATTTTCTATTGCCAAGAAATAACCTCTTTTAATGACACTTTAAATAAAACATTTCTTAATTAAGCTCTGGTGTCCGAGTGTTTGAAGGGTACAGTGGTCTCCCTGGGGTAGATTGTGGTAGAAGGAGGTGGTGGTAGTGCCCCTCGCCTGTGACACATACCCATATTGAGATACAAGTTATGGTGACCACTGGTTGTTTCTGAAGGGAAATTTCATAATTGCAATGGGAGAAGCAGAAGGCTCAGAACCGTCTTTCGAATGTTGGTCCAGGAACAACTCTTATGCTACTTGAACAAATCACGGTCACCAGGATAATACACAGGTAAGGTATGTCCCCCCCCCTAATCCGACACGCCCACTGAGAACAAAGTCTTTTTGGCCCCCTGGTAATAATGCAGCAATCACGACCTTTTGCAACTTATAGTTGACAAAGATATAGAGAACATCATGTCCGAAACCAACAACACACACTATAGGTACGAGGAGCAGAAGATACTATCCCAACTTGGAGAAAAACAAGGCGTGATTTGGAAACCTGCTGACAAAGGAGGAGGCATAGTCTTAATGGATCAACAACTATACACCTCCAAAATACTCTGTCTAATGAAGTGTGCTATATGAGATTGGGGCGGAACCCCACAGTGGACTTCAAACTGGAGATTGACAACTTTCTACAAGACTCGTGTGACAAAGGCTACATCAGTCATTACTTTCAAATTACTGTAGAGCGGTGTATCCCCTCCCCCTCCCCCCTGACTCGAGGTTGCCAACCCGGATGCCGAAACACTACTGACTTTGATTACAGTAGTAGAGTACACAGTACTCAGTAGTAGAAAACACAACATCAACATCAGTTGAGGGCTGCAACTTCACTTTTTAAATTACAATATCCTGGCCGGACTACTGTTGTCAGTTGTAAGTATTTTAAATGAACATGATTTCTTAATGTCTAGTAACATATCAGGGCCATTTTATGATTAATCGAAATACATTTGTTATATACGGTTCCTTTAATAAAAGTTTTTGGATTTGTAATAAGTATTTGAAATAGGGTGACCAGATTTGGGTTCGTGAAAAAGAGGACACTTCAGCGGGGGGGCATGTGTCAACAGACATGGTGACTATGTATGATAATGAGCTTTATTGGCCGGCCCAACGCTAACAGAAAAACACTGCCTCAAAAGACTATTTTGAACACTTGAAAGTTTTAAATGTGCAAAAACAATAATTACAATAAAAGCGGGGCTGTTGAGCTCTAATATGCGCAAGATACATTTGGATGGCGACCCATCTTTAATGTTGCATATCTCTAAATTTGATCCAAGGTATTTCTGAAAATACAAACTGAATCTTTTACAGTAGCTCTATAATTTTGACAATCTGTTTTAGAGTTTAATAATCCTGACCTGTGAAAACAGTTGTGTTGATGGGGACTGACGTGGATATGTTTGGTCTTATTATTAGGCCTACCTCTTTTCAACCCATTATTATTAGATATTTCTTTTGTAAAGAAATGGGCCTACATCTATCCCTCATGTTATGCCAAGATATTTAATTCACCTGAATATAGGCTACAGTAGATAGAGGATTATTGACATCTGCTGTTGTCAGTGTGCAGGCTATCCCTTAAAGGCAGTTTAAAGGGATAACCAAAGTGCAGTTTCCTACCCGAAACTAGAAAGTTGCTAGGTCGGCAATCGTCTAGAGAAGGCCGCTTAGACAATGGCAGAAGTGCCGTTCGTCATGTTATATTTTTTACAGTCTATGGTTATGAGGTTATGTGCCATCAAAATGATTTTGGAGACGTAATGTTAAGGTCGAAAAACTCTGTTACTTTAGCTGATGAGCTCTCACCCCTCGCTGCCGTTCGATGCTTTGCTGAACATTGTGTAGCCTACCTGTAGGTCGTTGGCACCTTTATTTGTGACCGACGCGTAAGTGTCTGCTTTACTCAGCTTCATGTTGATCTCGACCGAGACAAAAACATGGAAATTTACGTTTGAATTCGTCAGTGAACTTACACTAAACAAGGAAGTTTGCGCTATTGAGGTGACTGAGTGACCAATTAAATGTTGAGAGAGATTAGGCCTACTATCGACCAATGACGGTAGCTAAGGTCAGGCTCTCTTAACTCAATGCAAAGCGAACTGAAGGGGGAGGGCGTGACTAGTATGTGAATGAAAGACATAGATATATCTATGAATAAAAGAGAGAGCAATGCAAATTCACTGTAAACACGTTTGAGGGTAGAATAACAAAATCCCGGACGACTTTGAAATTCCGCCCGGACACATTTTTAGGTTTCAAAAAGAGGACATGTCCGGGCAAAAGAGGACATCTGGTCACCATAATTTGAAATGAACATGATTACTTAATGTCTAGTGACATATCAGGGCCATTTTATGATTAATTGAAATACATTTCTTACATACAGTTCCTTTAAATCAAATATTTGTTTTTTGCTTTAAATAAATTAACTATTTTACGGTAATGCCCTGAAATATTTTGAGTTAGTTTGACTGTTCAGGTTTACAGTGTATGCCTGTTAACTGTTATTATGACCGCCGCGCAGCGAAGCGGCGGTCATATAGGTTTAGTGAGAATTTTTTTTTTTTTTTTTTTTTCTTTTTTTTTTTTTTTTTCTTTTTCGCATGCCCAAATTTCCGTCAATGATTCCCGGGACACTGAAAGACCGGGGTACACGAAACTTGGTGGACATGTAACCCCACATGGATAGCATGGAACCATCGTTTTTCGTTTTGATCTGTAGCCCCCCTGCTGAATTGGACCCCCCGAAAGGAGGGTAGGGCAGACACAGTTTTCTGTGAATATCTCGAAAACCGTAGGGTTTAGGAGGACCATTTTTTTTTTGTATGTTGATCTCAAGGGGCCATGTCAACCCATTCCATAACCACTCATTTCATGTATAGCGCCACCTAGTTAAACACAAAAAAGTAAAAATGAGGTGGTGTAATTGAAGGTATCTGTGACCTAACATAGTCAAAACTGCACGAAATTGGAAGTGTAGGATCATTATGACACCCTCTGTATGCACGCCAAGTTTTGTGGAATTCCGTTCATGGGGGGCCACACAATAAATTAATTTATGTTACTATACACCAACTGGCCTGTAGGTGGCCGGAGACAGTTTTCTGTGAATATCTCGAGAACCGTAGGGCCTAGGAGGTCCACCTTTTTTTTGTATGTTGGTCTTAAGGGGGCATGTCAACCCATCCCATTACCACTTATTTAATGTATAGCGCCACCTAGTTAAAAATTAAAAAGCAAAAAATTAGGTGTTTTCATCTCAATATCTCTGGCTGACAAGGTCAAAACTGCACGAAATTAAAAGTGTAGGATCATTATGACACCCTCTGAATGCATGCCAAGTTTTGTGTACTTTCGTTCATGGGGGGCCTTACAATAAAATAATTTATGTGTACATTTAGTGACGTACACCAACAAGGATTCCCGGGACACTGAAAGACCGGGGTACACAAAACTTGGTGGGCATGTACCCCCACATGGATAGCATGGAACTGTCATTTTTCGTTTTCATCTGCAGCCCCCCCGCTGGACTGGACCCCCCGAAAGGAGGGTAGGGCAGACACAGTTCTCTGTGAATCTTTTATGGTATGTTGGTCTCAAGGGCCCACATCAACCTGGCTCATAATCACTCATTTGTGATTTGCCCCCCTCCCCCCCACCCGCCCCGGTCAAAAATGAAAATGCAATATTATTCTGCTTTAATCGCCCCTATCTTCAGTTAAGATGTTCAGAACTGCACCAAATTTTATGTGTATGATTGACCTGGCATTCTCTGGGGGTCTGGGGGTATGCCAAGTTTCGTAGAATTTCATCCATGGGGGGGGCTAAAAAAATTAGATTATGTGTACATTTAGTGACTGTACACTCATTGGCCTGTAAATGGCGGTGCACACATATAAACATGCACACACACAGGCACCCACATACTATCGGTATTAGAACGGCCGATACATAATTACAAATTCAATAGGATCAAAAGAAAGCCAAAATATTCATCATCATCATCATGGCTGCATTTTCAGTATTGGCGATAAGTAGTCGTTTGTCCACTAGATGGCGCATCGTTGCAGTGAGATGTAATTTTTTTGAAAGTTAAAAGTGTGTTGAAAAAATAATGGACACTTCCTACAAGGACTGTAATTTACCGCAGCGAACATCTAATAAGGACAGGACGATGTTCACATGAAGTGTAAGTGAGGATGAAGTGAGGATGTTTATCGGACATGCTTGGTTTTTACTGCAGGTACGTTAATCTTGTAATATCAATAAGGACCTAGGTAATGTTACCGTTAGCGTTGGTTGAGTGATGGAGGCCCATTTGATTGATTGCATTTGATATAGAAAACTATAAATGCGGTTATACCAAGCAAATTGATAGCAGCACTGTTTGTATCTTTCGACTGTCATTTATTGCACGTGCTACAAAATCATTCTGTGCAATGGAAGATTTACCAACGTTACACCGGTCTGATACAGTTTTGCCTACATGCGTGAGACTGAGACGCCTGTTTATTTTGTTTTAAGTGCGTGCAGGGTGTGAGAGGGGAATCGATGTGCTTTGATTCCAGCTTGGTAGTTGTAGTCTGTGAAATTAAAAAGCACGTGTGTGTGAAGTATCCAAACAATGACACCTTCATTTCATTATGGCTGCTTTAGCAACACACCTTAAGCTACTGTGTAGTGGGTCCCATTTAGAAGTGGCTACTTCAGTCGCGCTTTCCTTGACTCATGGAACTGCGTGAATGTTATTACAACTTTTCGCCACGATATGGCAGTTTAAGTCCGCTTGATACTGTAAGTCGTAAGCCATTGGTTTCCAAAGGAGATTTTATTTGTGTCGCCAGCATAGCCTATTGACAATTTATGTTGTAAATAGGCCTACCTTATAATCCTACCTGTAGCTTAGGGAAGCTAACAGCTTTCTATTAGGATCTAGTTTGTTAGTTACAGTTTTGTCATAACTCCCTAATGCATTTTTGCATTTAGAATAGCCAGAGCGTGTATATCTCAATCTGAAAATTAAACAATATCGGGTGCCTATGGACTAGGCTGGGTGAACCCAGCCTGATCTGCCCGCTATTTATTTTTTGATTTCTTAAAAGATTGAGCTTGGTCTGATGAAAGCCAGACTAGCCATGGACCTCAGTTACACAATGCAAGGGAACATGAATCAGCCTATATTTGCACGAACAATAACGGACAAAAGCTCTTCAACTTTGGCCCGTTAAAATGTGTATGAACAGTCTAGCGACGCATTTCATCAAGGCCCATTTGGACATGTCAGTTATTTGCACCACTGGTTAGATGTAAAACAGCATTTCGTTTCAGACTACTGTTACTTAATTTGTGCATTAACAATAACGTTTCAGACTACTACTTAATTTGTGCATTGACAATAAAGTATTACATGAACTAAAGATGACTAAAATCTTATGTAGAAGAAGAAATATTCACAAAAAATCCATCCATCCAAAAATGACCTTTGTTTTTGATAGCTGTTGAAAACGGCATGGAACTGACAGAGATGTTTTTGTTTATAAATACATAATAAATAAATAAATAAATAAATAACATTATGCTGATACCTTTTGCTTTTCCCAAATACAATGTAGCCTACAGGTGTAAGTGACCTTTCATCAATCCAGTTGCAATGGATGAACTGTGATGACCTGCCCTACTTGTGATTGTTTAGAGATTTTAAAGGTTTTATAACAATGCTACATCTTCTTTGGCTATTCTACAATCTATTCACCTTTTCAGCACAAGTAGGCTACTTTCTGTGCAGCCGCACACACACACTCAGGCATGCCAAACAAGCATACACAAAAGTTTCAAGAGTGGGGGATGGAGTAAGAGATGGAGACAAATTGAAGTGTGATTTATTTTCGCGGAATGGATGTACAGGACTGAGCGGCGGTCATATTTTGTACCGCTATGCGGTACATCTAGTTTTATAAAGTACATGATAATAATGACATACATTTAAGAAACAAACAAAAAACAACACAACAAAGAAATAAGAGAACGGTACAGTGTTCATTCATGAATGACACTAAATTAATTTAACAAGAGCACTAAGGCACAAATTGATGTTGAGAAACACAGTGTAGCTGTTAAGTGTGCACACACTCTCTAATTCCATGAATTTAATGTTTTAATATCCTCAACCAGCACATATCCATTTATAGAGTAATCCACCGATCCCCAATTTAGATAATTACCGAGGGTGTATCTCAAAAAATTTCCCTGCATATAATTCTGGATTTCGGATGGTGAGATTACATAGTCGTAAATGTGCACATCAGTGATATGTCCCATGAATGACCCCTTATCTGGTCCAAGTATTACACTGGGGTTTGCACCAAGGGAACCTCCAGCATGTGCAACTTTCCTGACACTGGGCTTCTTATTGATGACCATCTGAGACATCCCAGTGCTTCCATTCCAGGTTGTACATAGTGAGTTCCACTTATTCAAGTAGCAAGGAAAGCCATAGAAAAATATAGCCTTATCCTCAATGAGCAATTGATAGCCTGGTGAATGCCTAGATATTGTGAGAGCAGCTGGTTGTCCGGTTATGTTTAGCGTCAAGAGAGAAATGCTGCCTAATCGATCCGTGTAGAACCGTAAGCAGATAGTAGCTGAGGAGAGGGGCTTTGAGAGTAACGGTGCAAGTCTCGCGTAAGAGCTGGCGTATTCCTCTGGAAAAGAAAATACTTGTCCTCTGAGATCTCCTTTATCTGTGAGACAACAGAAACAATGCAACACATTATTATTATTCTCAGGTGTCTTTTTCTGCAGAGTATAGCTTGAATGACAGTGTTAATTTGTAAATAGCTTTTAAGTGTGAATGAATGTAAATGTCACCTTTAAGTAAATCGTTCTCATTTTTCTCTATTGTATATCTTTCTGTTAATATCTGGGTTTTTTTACATTCAGTTTTGTGTCATTCACTGACAGATTGTGTCTGTGTATTTAGCCTAGTTCTTCTCCAGAGGGTTATTTCTGGTGATCTGATTTCTGTCTCTG
Source organism: Alosa sapidissima (assembly GCF_018492685.1). NCBI lineage: Eukaryota > Metazoa > Chordata > Actinopteri > Clupeiformes > Clupeidae > Alosa > Alosa sapidissima. Next base: position 19,860,207 of record NC_055961.1, read on the forward strand.
TGGAACAGGGTGCTTCTCAAAAGTCTTGAAAAAGTCTGGAAGTTTTGTTCATAATGCATGCACAAATAATTTATGATGCTCTACAAATAAGGTCAATGTCAGTTCATCCAGCCGTTCCAGTGGTTCTGGCGATACCACTTTTAGCTCCAGCCGGTCATACAGCAGGTCAATGATCCAAAACATATGTTCAGATAAACGCAACATTTTTTACTGAACACTAATTCAAGTTTCTGTCATGGTCATCTCAGTTCCCTGATCTGAACTCCCTAGAACAGCAGTGGGGTGTCCTTAAGAGGAGAATGCACAAGAGTGGACCTATAAATCTGGACTATTCGGAGATATTCTATAAAGAGGAATGCTCTCAAATCACCTACTTTGTATTCTCCTATTTATGACATGTTAAAGGAGAAGGCTCTTTTATTGACAAAGGGAGTCAAATCAAGTCAAGTAATATTTATTTATATAGCACACTTAAACGCAATGTAATTGACCCAAGGTGCTCAGAAATAAAATAATAATAATCTAGGCCTAGAGAAATATGTACAGTAAAGTTAAAGATGCCAGTTAATATAATGCAGAAAAGAAATAGGAATAAGATTTTAAAAAACAAACAAGGGGAGAAATTAATGGACATTATAGGCCAAAGAAAATAGATGGGTCTTTAAATTTGATTTAAAACTACTGATGGTGGGACAGGACTTAATTTCTATAGGGAGATTATTCCAGAGTCTGAGGCTTTGCAAATAACCAAATACAGGGCTGCCAATAATAGTGGTATACGAGTTTTGTTAAAAATATTTATATGAGAATAAAATTGGCTTCACTTCAATGTTGAATTTGTCCTCATTTTTTCATAAAATGCCCAAAGATTTTTTGGTAACACTTTACTTGGCAGTATCGACATAAGAGTGACATGACACTGTTATGAACATATGACAATGTCATGACACATGAACCCTAAACCTAACCCTAACTTGTTACAAAAACCAAATGTCACTTAATAACAGAAGCGCTATGTCATAAACGTGACTTGTTTATGACACATTCATGACAGTCTCATGTCACTTTTATGTCCATAGTGTCAAGTAAAGTGTAACCGATTTTTTTAATACCTTTGTTTACTCATCCTTACCAGGGGTGCCAAAAAATGTGAAGGGTGCAAAGCAGTGTGCAACCATAATGATAGACGTATACTTGTGCAATGCAAATATACGTTCATTTAGGTATCAATGAATACTTTGTCCATTGTTGCAGACATGTCTTAGTCAGGGAGTACACACAAATTTGTGATCTTGTAGAGGATATGAGTGTGGCTTGGGCTTTAGGACACATATTTTTGTGCAATATGTGAACATTTGGTCAAATGTACATGTATACATAGGCACATTTTTTTACATTTTGAATGAAATGGTGCATCAAACAGTAGAGTTGCGGTAAGAGTTACATGAGCAGGGGATGGAGAGAGGTTAAGAAATGTGTTTTTTTCCGGATACACTCAGATCCGTGCAGTGGTCATACTATGTAGCCTAAGCCTACTGCTATGCTATACATCTACACATAAACAAATAATTTTCAAGATACAAAATGTATCTTTTTGAATACTTTTGTATTTATTTACTTATTTCTTAAGTATTTACATGTTATGCACATATTTTTAAAAACTAACCTTGAGATGTTATGGTGCACCATGTAAGTAAAAGGAACATGATTGTATTTTTCATAGCTTTTCTTTGGGATTCAATTTTCTGCAATGCAATACAAGAAAGGATATCAAACATCAATAAATAAAACAAGATAGGGTTTAGTAGTAACAATTGTTCCATATGACAAAGTGCCTCAATTCTATGCTTACCTCTGTAGTACTCACAAAAAGAATTGACAGCAACTGCAATTATGTGTAACTACTAGGCTTCTTACCAGCCTTTATAGTGTGTAGATGTCCTTGAAAACCATGTCTGTTAAAGTCTAACCCTAAAGCAAATGGGCTCAGCTGAGTAAATAAGCCTAAAAATATTTACAGAACAAACTTAAAATAGACTGGACTGGATTGGACAGATGTGGGCTACTAAATAATGACAAATTCTGAATTAAAGAAGTATATGTGAGATGTAGGCTATTTCAATGGCATTGTTACATTACAAAATGTTTGTGGGAATCTTTATTATTTATTATTTATTCAAAGTGAGCTTGCATAGCCTAATTGGCAGCACAACTGCACGGGGACGATGTAACATGAAAAAACAATCAGTTATGCCAACATTTTGGTTTGTTTGTTTTGTGACTTTTCATCTGCAGGAAAACCATCTTCACATTATTAAGTTTAAGTTCAGTAGGCTATCAGTAGGCCTACACCAAGCAACAGTTAATCTAATTAAACTTCCAACTGGGGAGGCAATAGGACAGGTGGGCAATGACATAAGCAAAGCAACTGGCAACACACAAACCAACCCAGTGATTTGGTCAGTCTAACACCTATTTAAAGATGCAGTGTGCAATTGTTCAAAGGAGCTGTTTGCATGTTCTCGTGCCTCAGTCAGAGACTTTCTAATGTGGAGACACGGCACTCAAAAAATACTCCATAGAAATGCATGGGGCTAGTTTGTCACGTCAATATGGCCGGCAAAACGTCGACATGTGAATACATTGAGCCAATCATGTGGTGTGATGTGAATACATTGAGCCAATCATATGGTGTGTTGTGAAGACATCGTGCCAATCATGTGTTGTGATCTCGCCGCCGGAGCAAGATTGGTGTCGTGAAGCCTTGCGCACGCGCAGTTCGACCCAAAGACTGTGCCCGATGAGTGCCCATAAAACGTTGGTATATGGCCGCCGAGTGGAGGGACTTGCCTAAAAGGACTTTGCCTCAGTCTTGTGATGTTTAGCTTTGGTGTAACAAGCCTACATATCCTTCACCTGCCCACACTCTAACAACATATCTGCATGAGAGCACAATTTGCTTGCCTGCTTGAAAATCTATCACAGGGGAGACACAACAGCATACATTTTATGACCTCCAATAACCCCAAACACGACCTTTCTGCATAGTCTGTCTGCCTCTTCATCCCCTCCATGTTTGGTACTGTCTGTCCACTAGCCACTTGTACCACTGTCTTTATGCCTCACTGTTTGCGTGCTATATTAGCACATTAGAACATATGCATAACCCCCCCCCCCCCCCCCCTCCATGCCACAGCCGAACTGTGGCCACATTTTTCATTTTCTTAAATAGTTAAATATATAGATATATAGACTTTACTTTACTTTATTTCTGCATTGTTGCACAGTTGACTTACTCATTTGCACTATCACCATGACCACTATCACCATTGCACTACCACCATGACACTCATTCACACAGAGCACCTTAGAGCACCTTACCATACCTTACTATGCACAGAGAATCACAGGCTCAGCCCCTGCCTCAGTCATTGCAAGCGCCTCTGATTTATTAATCACCACTATGTGGATACTGTTTTTAGAATTTATTTAGATTAAGTGTTAGTATAATTTGTAATTTTGTTATTTGTATTTTAGTATATTTTTTATATATTGTATTAAGTGTTAGTATAATTTGTATTTTAGTATATTTAGCATATTCTTTATCTTCTAGCCTACTGTCCTTACTGCGTAAATTGTGTTTTTATATTATATACTTTAATTACTCTTCTGCTGTTAAAGAATGTGTTTGTGTTGTATGTATGCTGCTGAGACCTTGAATTTCCCCTGGGGATCAATAAAGTATCTATCTATCTATCTATCTATCTCTTTCCCCGTACTTTGGCCAAACAATCTTTGCTTTGGCTAGTGTCGCGCGCGTGCACTCGAGCGCGCGCGCCTGTACGGGTGCCTGTTGGTCGTCTCTGCAAATATGGCTGCTTTCAGTAAGTCTATACCGCACAGTTGCTACGAGATCGGACATACATGGAATCCCTCATGTACGTTATCGACACTGCAAGTTACGGCGGGGGCTTTGGAGGTGTCCTTCAAAATTTATGCACCGCTGTATCTGGTGAGTCTTCACACTTCACTGTGCAGTTACGAAATAATGAACCCCATTCCCTAAGGACGCTTAGCAGTGCCGATGCTAGCTTGCTTGCTACTAGATGGAGTAAGTAAGTTAGGAGCATAGCGATAGCTATCGCTAGCGGACCATCGCAAGGCTATCGTAATTAGCTGTATTGTCGATTTGTTCGAGCGAGGCAAAAGTTGTATTCGAATTTTCTAGCTATGTGTTTGTTTTCCCGTCCTGCAAAGCATTGGTTTTTAGTCGTGGGGTGCAAATTAGAGTTGACTGACAAGTCGTTGTTATCATTACCTTTGCCACCTGACATGTACAGCAAGCTAACTTAGCCGTTTAGTTCACCTCATGAACTTGGGTTAAAGTTCTGTGCCCAAAGTAGGCTTACCTTTACCATAATACTCTGCTTGGTTGCTTGTTAAAAACAATCCAAACATTGGCAACCACACATAGCAGAAGAATTCCTTGAGGTTGTTTTTTGGACAATGAACAAGGTGATCAGTTATCATTGTCTACAGTTTTTGCATTCGTGTTTCAGTTGTGTCACACTTTCATTGTGTGTCATAGGTCAATATTTAGACATTTACTCTATAGAAGTCGCTTGGCGTCTCCATTGCCAGAAGAAATTCAGGTGTCACTGAGGACCATAACGTTCAGCAATCCCTACTAAAATATATATATTTTTACTCTTTTTTTTCAGATTGCAGCTATCCTAAGAAGAAGGAAAAAAGACTATTATATCAAGAGATTACTACCTGAGATTTTGCAATCTACTTCTTTCCTTACTGCAAATGGAGGCTTGTACATAGCTTTTTTCTGCATTCTCAGGTAAGGTTAAGTCAGCCATGCATTTGTCTTTTAAATGTGTAAAACTAGTGTTAGCCTGTGTGCATTGCAGAATTCCCATGTGAAAAAGACAGCAAAAGTTTGGTACCAAATGCATTATTGTCTGTCACAACATGCAAGTCGAGATAACAAGAATTTGGGTTAAAGGAGAATTCCGGTGTGATATTGACCTAAAGTGTATCGAAACATGATACCGAGTGTGAACGTATGTCTCATAGCCCATCTCGGCTTGTCCCCTGCACTCCAAAATCTGGCGCTAGTTAGCCGATGCTACCAACATCTTTTTCAATAGTGGTGCTTCGGCATCGGGCTAGCCATGCAAATAAATCACTGTTTTACACCCATTTACGAGGCTCAATGTATCTCCACACTTCATTGGTAGACTTCCGAGGGCCCTGACATTTAAAACGAGACATTGAGAACTTTGAAAAAGCACTGGTAGTTTACTTACAAGACGATTTATACAGACAGTATCTTCACGAAGTTTAGCGTTTGCAGCCATCTTGAATTTAGTCACGATAAGTCGAGCAACGAGTAAGAATGAACAGCTATGATAAGGGATCAGATTCCAAAAATAATTCAGTGGAAATGCATGGATTCCAGTTTCTGCTACTGGAAGAAACTGGAATCCATGCATTTCCACTGAATTATTTTTGGAATCTGATCCCTTATCATACCTGTTCATTCTTACTCGTTGCTCGACTTATCGTGACTAAATTCAAGATGGCTGCAAACGTTAAACTTCGTGAAGATACTGTCTGTATAAATCGTCTTGTAAGTAAACTACCAGTGCTTTTTCAAAGTTCTCAATGTCTCGTTTTAAATGTCAGGGCCCTAGGAAGTCTACCAATGAAGTGTGGAGATACATTGAGCCTCGTAAATGGGTGTAAAACAGTGATTTATTTGCATGGCTAGCCCGATGCCGAAGCACCACTACTGAAAAAGTTGTTGGTAGCATCGGCTAACTAGCGCCAGATTTTGGAGTGCAGGGGACAAGTCGAGATGGGCTATGAGACATACGTTCACACTCGGTATCATGTTTCAATACACTTTAGGTCAATATCACACCGGAATTCTCCTTTAAAGAGTAGCTTTTCATCATCTCAGTATTTGTTGAAGTGGTTGAATTCAGTCAGCATATTCCTCTGATCACTGGAAATGGTTTCATTCCTCTAATCCAACGGTTCCCAAACTTTTTTCCCTGCGTACCACCACCTACATCCTGACTTGGCTCGCGTGAGACCTCGTGGGACGACCACCATCCGACACATAAAAACGTAACACATTCAATTGACTCATTCCAGGCATCATGTTTAATTAGCTGCCCTACATGATAACAAATAACAAAATCAAAATGTGCAACTGGTCAATGAGCTCTCACACTAAAAAAACAGTGTGGAGAACCACATTATGAAACACAAAGAACAAAGAGAGAACAGGCTTGAGACTTTTCTGACATTGCCCTTTTCATCTTGCGTACCCCCTAGTGGAAGCTCACATACTGTACCACTGTTTGGGAATCCCTGCTCTAATCTAGCCTGGAAAATCCAGACCCTGATAATCTAGAAAGATTAAGGGTCTGGCCACGAACAATGTAATGGCCCAACTCGAGGGACGGCACCAAGCAGCATTTGAAAATCTCACTGCACGCAAATTGGATAACACTAGACCAATGTTTACTCTGAATGATTCCGGACTTCGACGCAATTGGATAACACTACGATCAATGTTGCAGCACTGTCGTCATCAGTTTAGCTCGCCTCTGGCACGCTATCAGATACGATTTGATTGGTTCCACGGGATGCAAGGGGAAAAAGTAACGTGCATCATTGCTCGTTGCCAGAGTGTCTCCCAGAGACAATTCCATTGTGCTGTTGTGAGAACTCTGGATTTTAAGGGTAGCTCTAATCATTAATGTTAGTTGAATAGACTAGTCATAGATATTTTCCACCTGTACATAATATAAATCCCAATGTCAAAAAATCAAATCAATTAAAAAAATCCAGAGAAATGGATTGGATTTTATCACCCACACCCCTTTGTGCGTGTGTGTGTGTGTGTGTGAAAATCCATGTTTTAATAACTCTTGTGTTGTGCAGGAAACTGCTCGGAGGATTCTACTCTTGGTCTGCGGGCTTTGGTGCAGCGCTGCCAGCGTCCTACATCTCCATCCTAATAGAGAGAAAGAGCAGGTGTGTCTCCGTGTGAAGGACAACTGTCCATGTAATGTGCTGTGCTTTTGATAGTAGGGTTGCACGATGCGCCGGTATTAGAAAGACATCTCGATACCCTGAAATTAAAAATGTTAGTACTGATAGTTTTAAGAATGTTATTTAAATCAGGTTTTAAAGGAACCGTATGTAAGATTGTGGCCAAAACTGGTACTGCAATCACTTTCAAATTACTTGTAGAGCGGTGTATCCCCTCCCCCTCCCCCCTGACTGGCAGAGCTGGGTGGCCCATCAGGCCAAAACACAACATGACAACATCATTTGAGGGCTGCAACTTCACTTTTTAAATGACAATATCCTGGCCGGACTACTGTTGTCAGTTATATAAGTATTTTAAATGAACATGATTTCTTAATGTCTAGTGACATATCAGGGCCATTTTATGATTAATTGAAATACATTTCTTATATACGGTTCCTTTAATAAAAGCTGGATTTGTTATCTTTTGAAAAAAAATGAAGTGGCATTTTCTGTTCAATGCCTATTTTATTACTTCTACTACTGATGTTTTGCCATGATATCATTTCAGTATTGGTATCAAGTTACTTTGGCATGGTATCATATCAGTCATAATTTTGGTATCATTACACCACTAATGGATGAGTCGTCTTTATTGTCAATGACCAGACTGATGCGCTTAACACCTTTTAATCGCCCCATGGGCGTTTCGGGCAAGACACCCTTCTTCAGCGTGATTATGGCGATTTCACCTTTGTCACCCGATAGGCATGCTTAAAGTACCTATTCAAACTTGACCCCCACACGCAGTCTTTATTTTCACAAAGAGATATTTCTGTTCACAGGTCTCTACCTCTACCATTGCAAAACAGTAATGGTCACTACACCACATATAACATTAATTCACTGCCCCTTCCCAAGTAAACAAACAGATCACGTCACAGACACAGTCACATAGCGTGCGTGCCTACGTGCGTAACAAACAGGCACGTGCATGTAATACTCTGTGTATTTTGGCACTCCTTCAAAATCTTAATTTGTCACTTTACACGGATTGGTTGAAATGTTTACACAGGAGAGGACTTCTAACAATATACATGGCAAACCTGGTAAGAACCTATTAAACAATGTAAAATTGTTTTTGAAAATGTTGGTATACCACAGGATGTTTGTATATAGTTTATACGTCACACTTTAACAGATGATCTGTTAAGTTTCTGTGTCCGGACTGTCCAAGTCAATTGTTATCAGTTTATATACCACAGGATGATTCAGTATAACTAGTTTGTTACAATGTTCAGATGTTTGTCGTTTTCAGGCAACAGAGACGGTGTTTCGTATGGCAGTCACTAGAGGGATCGTTAATCCACTCAAGCATGGCGAGGTATGGCAGAATCTCCCAGCCTTCACTGATCGATGATCTAAAGTAGAAGTGTCAAACTCATATTAGGTAGTTGGCCGGAATTGTTGGAATGAGACCTCGTGGGAGGCCGTCATTCTCTTGGTCATTATCAGTTTTCTGCATGGGTATCAGTGTTGTTTCATGATCTCACTTAGGAGCAAACAAGTACACATAATGTACTGCTGTCATATACTGCTCTTTCTGTCTTGAAATACCTTCCTTCCATGTTTTTTGTCCCTTCCTTCATGGGGATGGTTTGTAGTGTTGGTTTAATCAATTTATCACGTCATGGAGATATTGCTTATTACACATTGTTGAAGACATCTGGATTGTTAATTAATTTTCCCTTCCTACCCAAAACATCTGGGGGGCCGTATGAAACCTGATGGCTGGACTGATCCGGCCACCAGGCCTTATGTTTGACACCCCTGATCTAAAGAGTGAAAAACTAAATATCCATATTATATGTTTTTTCCCTGCCAATAATTCTCTGCTCGGCCCCGGCCGTGGTTCAACTGGCCGGTGCACCTGGACCGTACGCCGGCGACCCGGGTTCGATTCCCGCCCCGTGGTCCTTTCCAGATCCCACCCCGACTCTCTCTCCCACTCACTTCCTGTCATTCTCCACTATCCTATCACATTAAAGACATAAAAAGCCCAAAAAATATACTTAAAAAAATACTCTGCTCTTCAAGAAATTAGATATAATTCTGTGTACTGGTATTTTTAATGCACATTGAACAATTTGTATTGTAATGACAAGCGTTCGGAGGCTTGACCAGAGGACATTTCGATTTTTGGTAATTGAACATGTAATTTCTCTGTCCTTAATGGCTGGACTACACAGGAGCACTGCTAGAAATGTTTAGCCCCCTGAGTCTGGTTGCAGCACCTTAACGCTGGGTTGTGTTGTCCCCTTCTCTCGCAGGTGCTGCTGTTCTGCCTCACTGCGTCGCTCTACATGTTTTTCTTTCGGTGAGTGGAACAGCTTACAACCTAAAATGGTCCGCTGTCAAAGGCTTGTAATTAGAACAAGAGTCTCTTGATGCTCACCTGGGCGCAGCTATATCCAGATTTTCACGTCTTTCAAATCTGTCCTTACAGGTGCAAAGACGGTCTGAAAGGATTTGCTTTTTCGGCTTTGAAGTAAGTGTGTGTGTGTGTGTGTGTGTGTGTGTGGTGTGTGTGTGTGTGTTTGTTTTGTGTGTGTGAGTGTGTGTGTGCGCATAGGTCCATAGGTTTGCATATGTATTGCACTGCATTCTTAATATTTCTGTCCCTGTACCATTTTCTTCACGTGGACATAAGTAAATGGTTAAAATGTGTGTGGGGGAAAAAAACAAAGCAATCACACAAACACCCAAAGGAGAACTGGAACTAAAGCTCTCCTCAGGTCTGTTTCTCCCTTGTGATCAAGGACCAGGTGTCCTCTGTACATCAGCCCTGAAGCCAAAACACAGATAACCTGGGCAGAGTCCTCCCCACCCGGACCTGTTATTGGAAGTGTTATTGAGAATCAGCTCCGTCAAATGTAACTTTTAAATTAACTTCAAACTAAATTGCTTTGAAAGAAAGAAAGAAAACCTGCTCACCAGAAATGTTACCTCTTTTTGCCAAATTTGAACACACCTCTGGCTTGAACTCCACATCCTGCTAATCTGGCTTTTGTAATATACCTGTGTTTGGATACAAGTGGACAGATGCGGCTCAAAACAAAACATATACAGTGCTGGCCAAAAGTATTGGCACCCATGCTAAAGTTGACTGAAAAGAGGAATATAAAATCATCTTTTGGAAATTGATCTTAATGCCTTAAGTGAAAAATGAGGAAATATCTAACCTTTAAGGACACCAATTTTCTTAGTGAATGAATAATGTATCATAAATAAATAAATGTTCTTCCTTAAAATACAGGGGTCATAAGTATTCCCACCCCTATTTTAAATTCCCATAGAGACAGGCAGATTTGTATTTTTAAAGGCCAGTTATTTCATGGATCCAGAATACTGTGCATCTTGATAGAGTTACCTTGGCCTTTGGAATTAAAATAGCCCCACATAATCACATACCCTTCACCATACCTAGAGATTGGCATGGGTGTTATTTCAGTTAGCCTATTAGCTGGTTTGATGCTCATTGAGCTCAATGCAAATCAAACCAGCTAATAGGCTGACTGAAATAACACCCATGCCAATCTCTAGGTATGGTGAAGGGTATGTGATGATGTGGGGCTATTTTAATTCCAAAGGCCAAGGTAACTTTATCAGGATGCACAGTATTCTGGATCCATGAAATCACTTAAGGCATTAAGATCAATTTCCAAAAGATGATTTTATATTCCTCTTTTCTGTCAACTTTAGCATGGGTGCCAATACTTTTGGCCATCACTGTAAGTATATATATATATATATATATATACTCTTTTGATCCTGTGAGGTAAATTTGGTCTCTGCATTTATCCCAATCCGTGAATCAGTGAAACACACTCAGCACACAGTGAACACACAGTGAGGTAAAGCACACACTAGCTGTCAGTCATGCAATTAGCTGCACAAGAAGCATCTACGACCTTTGACCTTTCACCCTGCCGTAGGCCTACTTGTAAATCCGCAGCGAGAACAAAGGCAAAAGCACAGAAACGGCAGCGGCATGATCTTGCTGGGCTTAATTAATACCCATAGTCCATTAGGACTTGAATATGAAAGCACAGTGGTAACAGACTGGCTGGTTCCAGTCGTGCATTGTCTGGTGTGTAGGTCTAAAGTAAAGGAAATTGAAGAGAGTGGGATTTAGCATTAGGGACTTGCGCCGTTCGGGTATCTAACCCAGTCTGCCTGTGTCCGAGGCGGAGACACTGCAGTTTCTACAGCGGGGAAAATAAGTATTGAACATGTCAACATTTTTTTTCAGTAAGTATACTTCCAGTGAGGCTATTCGGATGAAATTTGCACCGGACATTAGTATTAACTTAGGTAATCCACACATATATAAAAATCCAAACATTAATGTCTAAAAGTAGTGTTATGAGTAAAAAAGTGGAATGGCACAGGGAAAAAGTATTGAACACGCTAAGAAAAAGCAGTACACAAAGGCGAGGAATGACAAGGAACAAACTGGAATCTATAAGTAGTTCGAGAAATTGTCCCTCCTGTCTGTGCAAATTGATATAAGATGGGTTAGTACATACTGGTGGACCATAAAAAGGTTTTTTATTACCAAGGTGTCACACAAGAAACATTTCATGATGGGTAAAGGCAAAGAGCTCTCCCAAGACCTTTGCAACCTTATTGCAAAACATATCAATAGAACTGGTTACAGATGCACTTCAAAACTTCAGAATCATCCAGCAAGCAGTATTGGAGCCATTATCTGCAAGTGGAAGAAACATCACTGCATCATCAACTGACCATGCACAGGATCTCCTTGCAAGATTTCTGACCAGGAAGTCAGAAGGATAGTCAGAAAAGCCAAGGACCACTCTGAGAAAGCTCCAGAAAGATTTGGAGGCAGCAGGTACAATTGTTACAGAGAAAATCCTAGGTAATGCACTCCACCACCATGGCCTCTATGCACGCTCATCCCGCATGACTCTTGCTGAAGAAAAACATGTCAAAGCTTGTTGAAAGTTTGCTACACAACATTTGAACAATCCTATGAAATACTGAGATAATGTATTCTGGTCGGGCAAGAGCAAAATTGAACTTTTCAGATGTCATACTACCCACCATATTTGGAGGGGAAATGGCACTGTGCATCACCCTAAAAATACCATACCAACAGTGAGGTTTGGAGGTGGTGGCATCATGGTCTGGGCTGTTTTGCATCTCATGGCACTAGCAGACTTCATACAGTTAAAGGAATGATGAATGGAGTCATTTTGTTCTGGGAGAATCTTTACTTCCACCAGGATGATGAGGATGAGACATGGCTAGACCTTCCAGCAGGACAATGATCCAAACCATTCAGCAAAGGAAGCTCTCAATTGGTTTCAGAGAAAGGAAATCAAGGCCCTGACTTCAATTCAATTGAACAGTTTTGGAAATTAACTAAAGATCAGGATCCACAAGAGGGACCCCTGAAATATTCAATATTAAAGGAATATCTGTTTAAAAGAATGGGCCAAACTCGTACCAGAATACTGTGACTGATTAGTTTCGTCATACAGGAAATGCCTTGAAGCTGTCAGTACGAATAAAGGCTTTTCCACAAAGTATTTAAGAAATTTCAGCAGGCGTGTTCAATACTTTTTTCCTGTGTCATTCCTCTTTATTACACATAACTCTACCTATGGACATTAATGTTTGGATTTTTTTTATATGAGTGGATTATCTGAGTTAATACTAATGTCTGGTGAAAGTTTCATGCAAATAGCCTCATTGGAAGTATACTTACTAAAAAAAATGTTGACGTGTCCAATACTAATTTTCCCCGCTGTATATGGCGTCTAGTTCTGACATCGTATAGCATCACTGAAGGATAAAATATCCTACCCCACCCCCCGAGAGATGGAATTGTCCTGTGCTGTGTGATATCTAAATCTGTCCTGTCAGTACTGGAAGGAGAACGGACTAGTTGACTTGCAGTCTCACTGGTTTTCTGTCGTGTTTATAATAGGCAAAAGAAGAGAATACATTCCTTCCTGACTGAGAAGGTGTATATGAAGGCGCTCTCTACCCTGCACAGATCTTTAACCATCCTCTATTTACTCTAATTCTGTTGTATCTTTGGTGAAAGGAAGTCCAGAAAAACTAAAGGATGATCCACCATGTAGCTTTTTGCAGTTTTTGATGATCCACCATGTAGAATGCAGTTTTTTTTTTAATTTGTTTTGTGACGTTTCAAGCCATGCGGCTCTTCCTCAGACTTACAAACAAGGCAGCAAAAGGAAGGGAAGCAAGTATGCTCTTACTCACTTTCAGTTTGTTTGCTTGTTTTCTGTCAGGTTTATCGTCGGGAAAGAGGAGATCCCCACTCATTCCTTCTTGGCTGAGCATGCCTACGCTAAGGCCCCAGAGCGGGCTGCAGCAGATGCCCACCAGGGGGCGCCACCTTCCAGAACCTCATCCATTACAGCCTTCACCAAGAGGCTGCTGGACGCTCTGTGAGTGGAGCACTGAGGGGTGGGGGAGGGGTAGAGGGTGCACTCGTCTTGTCATCCCATAGCCTCCCATAGCGGTTGATTTGATTAATTCTTTCAGTATCTTCAGTAATCTTCTTTATAACTAACATGTAAGTTAATCATGCATTAGAGATGTCATGTGCACAAAAAGTGTGAAATACTTATACTGTTCCATGCATGCATTAATTCACACACACAATAACATGAGCAGGGATGCAGACACGCATGCAGAACACAACAGAAATTACTAAACAGCTGTGCAATATCACTTAAATGGGGGGCAGCCGTGGCCTACTGGTTAGCGCTTTGGTCTTGTAACCGGAGGGTTGCCGGCAAGGCACCTAACCCCTCACTGCTCCCCGAGTGCCGCTGTTGTTGCAGGCAGCTCACTGCGCCGGGATTAGTGTGTGCTTCACCTCACTGTGAGTTCACTGTGTCCTGAGTGTGTTTCACTAATTCACGGATTGGGATAAATGCAGAGACCAAATTTCCCTCACGGAATCAAAAGAGTGTATATATACTTACTTACTTACTTAAATGTCAAAATCAAACAATTCAATATTGCGTTACTTCTAAGTTGACCAGTAGGATATGTACTTTTATGTATATGTATTTTATTTATAAAGTTTTACATACAACTTTGGATATATTATATTAAAAACAGTCCCCACAGTCGGAGCTCAATGCAACAGAAGTCAGTACGCCGTCCTTTATGTTTGTTCATAAGTATCCATGTGTGTACTCCCATATGTAGCATCATGTGTTTGTGTTGTGTATGTGTGTCCCATCAGGTGTAAACATGGGCCAAGGCATCGGTGCTGCAAGCACTACCATGACAACTGCATATCCTACTGCATCAAAGTAAGACCTCTTTGCGCTGCTTTTCCCTTCATGTGTCTATGTAATGTTACTGTAGCCAGTGGGCACAATGCTGTGCAGTAAGTGAACCTCAATCCACAACACCAGAGATGTGCTAGCGACAGACGCTAGCAACAAACGTCACTACACATTAGCTTATCTTAGCGTAATTCACTATACTGTAAGTGGGTTACACCAGTCAGCCCAGTTAGCTCCCTTTTAGCTATAGCCGAAGAGGTGTGACCCACTTCCAGTGAATTATGCTAAGCTAGGCTACCGATCTAAATAACAGGACCATGCCTGACTACTCAAAGCATATTACATCTCCATGTCTGTGTGTGTATCTCCATGTGTCTCCCTCGTGTGTCTGATCGTGGTTGTGTTTGTGTGTCGTTGTCCGGCAGGGCTTCATCCGGATGTTCAGTGTGGGCTACCTCATTCAGTGTTTCCTGAAGGTGCCCTCTGCCTTCCGACAGGCCTTCACCAAACCCTCGCGACTAGTCTCACTCCTCTACAACAAGGAGAACTTTCAACTCGGAGCCTTCCTGGGCTCCTTCGTTAGCATATACAAGGTAAACCCGTGTCCCAACCCCCTCTAGCCCCCAGCCATGGCGTTCCACAAACTAGTTACATGTACATTTATTTATTTATTTAGCAGATGCTTTTATCCAAAACGACTTGTCAATTATATTACAAGGGCCATTGTCCCTGGAGGAACTCAGGGTTAAGTGCCTTAACTTACTGTACCTACAACCTACAACTTTTCAGGCTAGTGCATGCTAGCCCAGCTCCTTAGCCACACGCGCCCCAAATTAGTTAATGTGTCAGTGGTTTTTATTCCAACTCTAAGAAATATGTGTGGCTACTCCATTCTTTGTAACTTTATAGCAGTCATCTCTTACAGATTACAAAATGTTTACTCAGATCCAATCCAAGCATAGGGGATTGGGTAAATCTCTGTTGTGCTGTCAGTTGTCTGGTCTCTCACCATAGTACGTATAGTACGTATCATACTCTAAAGAAGCTGACACCTTCTTCCCTTCACAGCAGGAGATGCAGTGTCATTGTCAATTTATTTATATAGCACTTGAATACACAACGGCAGTTGACCAAAGTGCTGTACAGTGAGACAAACAAAACAAACAAACAAACATCATATCAGGCTTAATACAGAGGTAATCAGTTAACAAAAAAACTAAACCAATAAGTAAAAAATGACAAAAAGAAAGAAAACTATTTATTAATAACAATAAACCTGTACTAAAGGTAAATACCACTGCTAATAATATAAAATGAAATAATGTCATATCTATACCGGTATACAGATACAGGCCGCATAGAGGTCCAGCAGTCAAACTGTTTACCTGTGTCCTGTTGTCAGCTCATTCTCCTCTCCTTTCTGTCTGTATGTTTGTCTGTCTCTGTCTAACTGGTTTGCTATCTATCTTTCCATTTCTCTCTCTCTCTCTCCCACCTTCCTAGGGCACAAGTTGTTTCTTACGTTGGATAAGAAACCTTGACGATGAGCTCCATGCACTCATTGCCGGTATGCAACACAGTGTCTCCACTCCTCTACATAACATGCATGAGTGACAGTAGGGTTGGCAAAGGATATCCCCAGCACCGTGATTCAGCCGTAGGCACGAGGCATCACCACTGCCTGAGAGGCAACAGTTATACTACCAACTAAATTGAGTTTCATGACAGCAGATTTAGATTTATTCTGTTTATTCAAATTTGTAACTGTACAAATTTGTAGCCAGAACTGTACAAAACTGTAGCCAGAATGTTCAGTATCAAGCGTTCCAATCAACAAATGCTGTCACTGTGCACGTTCATTTGTACTTTTGCCTGTTTTTTCCGTTAAATATTCATTTGTACGTTCCCCCTTCTCAGATTAGTCCCTTTCCTCACTTGTAAAGTGTCAAATGTAACGCAAAAATTGCCATTCTGACTGGGGTTGTTCCAGGATATTAATGTGATGCCTCTTGTCCAATTAGATTAGATCAGATTCAACTTTATTGTCATTGTGCAGAATACAGTGTACAAAGTACAAAGACAATGAAATGCAGCTTACGTCTAATCAGAAGTGCAAGATACATGTACAGATATTTGCAGTGTAGTAGCAGTAACATTATAAGAGTAGTAAGAATAATATAGATATATGCAGTGTATTAACAGTAATATATTATAAGAAATACAGAATGAATATGGATATTCAGTATGAACCGTATAGACCGATATGTACAGCTATGTGCAGTGGGGTAACAGTACCATTGCAAAGTCAATCAGAAACTTCTACAAACAACTTGTATGGCTTTTTTTTTTATCCTGTTTGTTTTGTCCTCCCTTACAGGATTCCTGGCCGGTATTTCTATGTTCTTCTACAGGAGCACCACTATCTCAATGTATCTCTTCTCCAAGCTCGTGGAGGTCAGTAGGCCTTATTATTAGTATATGTGATATTATGTATGTGTACATTACCAAGTGCACTGGGTTGGCTGATATATCTTTCTGTAGCAAAAAAAAAACCAAAAAGGCTGTATGTGCTGAAGAAGTGCTTCTATGTATGTATATCTGAAGGACACATGACATGTTGTCTACAACTACGCTATTCAAGAATAATAGGCTAAATACTGTTGAAACAGCATGTAAGAAATATGCTCTCTAATTACCCTTTAGAAATTCTCTTAAATCCTTATTCTCAAAATCTCCTTAAGGAATCATTTGTACCTTGGATGGATGCAGAAATTTAAAAGGGTTGTAACAGTTCACCCAAGTCATCCTATAAAGGGAACGGCAGAGTGCAACATTGAATGGGAAAGTAACTGCACACTAGTACTTTGTACTCG